>NW_026887340.1:0-11485 GCF_032173495.1 Musca vetustissima
AATTGTACATGAACTTCCGATTATAGTCAAGGACGACGCCTATAGTTTTCGATAAAGTTGAGATTTCATTAGGGGGTGCAATGAACCGAAAACATAAATTTTGTCAGATTTTCTAGTCGCTCTAGAGGCAATTGTTATATGCGGACATCAAATATTTTACAAGGTGAAGGGGATCTGACCAAATACTTAGAGCAGCTGTTTAGATGATGATCGGTCAATATTCAAGATCTGTAATCGGTAAAAAGTGTACAAATATCACGAAATATTGCCTAGGCTCAGAATATAGGAACGCCAAAAGTTTGATTTTCGTGGTAGATGTGTAGGGTATCATATGGTCGGCCCCGTCCGACTATACTGCTCCGCTCACTGGCTTTCACCTAACATAAAACAAAATTGCATTTCAATTTAAAATGTCTCCCCCCCTAATTATGTAGAACTTAAAGCCTTCAAAGGTAATTCAAACGACCTTGTTTGTACTTTATTTTATTCATGCTCTGTTCCTGTAGTTTTATTTAGTCTTGTTTGCATTTTTATTAAAGTTGGTCCAAATAAAGTTTCCCTTACGAGTTAATAAGCTCAACGGCAGCAGCAACAATAATATTTGCCTGTTTGCTTTTGTAAGTCGATTCATGGCCAACAACAACAACAACACAGAAAATGAAAGTCCACAATTTGTAGTTGGTTTACGTTTTTTTTTTTTTCTGTTTCAGTTTCGGTCATAACATATATAGTCTCTTCTTCTTCTTTTTTGGCTACTTCATGCTGGTAATCAATTTTAATTAAAGCAAATAGTCCAATTCGATATCATACCGACATCCCTTTTTGGCCCATCTGGTCGCTTCGAGCATTATTGGGTATTGGTGAAAATAATACTCCAGTAAATACACATTTAATTGGGACGGGGTGGTTACATTTTCATCGGTTCACTGCTTTCGAAAGAGAAGTTTTTATGCTGAAAGTATGCATGTGTGTGTGTGTGTGTACGGGTATGTGTGTTAGTGTGCGTATTTATTTATTTATGTTTCGCAATTTGTTAATAAATATTAATGATGTTAAATACAAAAGTTTACGCACATGCTTCTTCTTTTTTTGCTTTTTTGTCCAGAATACACAAATGGGAAAATGTCCGTAAATTAAAAAGTGAAATTAACATTTACATCATCATTTTATTTTAAAAATTACATTGTGGTCAATTTCACGGCGTGAATGTGAATTCATGAATGTTTAACAATAACAAAAACATAATAAAAATGCATTAATGGGAAATTAATGAAATTTTAGGTTTCAAGAATGTAAATATGCGCAGACATTGGAATAATTGCCTATTTCATTCATTACCTTTTTGGGCTATGAAAGGCATGTAAACGGGGTCGAACATCGCATTTAGAAATTCAAAATATATATGATGTTCAGTAGCTCCTATGATCGAAGGTGCTATGGTTCCTTTTGAGAATATGCCTAGAATCACTTTCTGAATAAGAGAAGGCCCAGAAGGCGTGGATTTTTTAAAAGAATATTATCTTAAGATCCAGCAAGGTATGGATTTTTTAGAGAATATTTTCATAAGACCAATCATAGGCGTGGATTTTTTAAACGAATATTTGTAAAGGCCTGTAATGGGCGTGGATTTTTTAAACGAATATTTGTAAAGGCCTGTAATGGGCGTGGATTTTTTAAACGAATATTTGTAAAAGCCTGTAATGGGCGTGGATTTTTCAAAAAATATTTTATAAAAGCCTATTATAGACGTGGATTTTTCAAAAAATATTTTATAAAGCCCTATCATAGACGTGGATTTTTATAACGAATCTTTGTAAATGCATATCATGCGTGGATTTTTATACCCTTCACCACACTGTGGTACAGGGTATTATGTCTTTGTGCATATGTTTGCAACAGGCAAAAGGAAACGAGATAGATACATGGTTCCTTTTGAGAATATGCATAGAATCGCTTTCTGAGTCGATTTATACATGTCCGTCTATCTGTCCGTCTGTCAGTCTGTGCATGTTAAATTGTAAACAAAGTACAGGTCGCATTTATGATCCGAATTGGATGATATTTGGCATAGGTCACTTATTCGGCCCAAGGACGAACCCTATTGAAATTGGGAAAAATTCGGTTCAGATTTAGATATAGCTCCCATATATATATTTAACCGATTTAATGTAAACGGTCCCTATATATCTTTCGATTTGCACGAAATTTGGTACAGCCTAATCATTTAGGTCTAGAATTATGTCTGCCAAGTTTCGTAAAAATGGGTTCAGATTTAGATATAGCTCTCATATATAGTTTCGTCCGATTTAAAGTAAATGGTGCACCAAAGTCCTTTTTTTCATTCGATTTGCACAAAATTTGGCATAGAGTACTGAATTAGGTCCAGAATGATGTGTGCCAAGTTTCGAGAAAATCGGTCCAGATTTAGATATAGCTCCCATATATTGTTTTGTCCGATTTCATGTAAATGGTGCACCAAAGTCGCTATATATCGTTCGATTTGCACGAAATTTGGCATAACGTACTGAGTTGAGCGTACAGTGATGTCTGCCTTGTTTCGCGAAAATCGATCCAGATTTAGATATAGCTCCCATATATAGTGGTGCATCAAAGTCCCTATATATCCTTCGATTTGCACGAAATTTGACATAACGTACTGAAATGAGCCTAGAGAGATGTCTGCCAAGTTTCGAGAAAATCGGTCCAGATTTCTATATAGCTCCCATATATAGTTTCATCCCTATAGAATCACATTCTGAGTCGATTTATGCATGTCCGTCTGTCCGTCCGTCCGTCTGTCCATCCGTCTGTCTGTCCGTCCGTCCATGTATTTTTGTGTGAATTGGATGATATTTGGCACAGCCCATTGGTTTGGACCCAGGACGAATCCTATTGAAATTGGAGATAATCGGTTCAGATTTATATCTAAATCCCATATATATTTTAATCCGATTTTAGGTAAATGGTGCATCAAAGTCCCTGAAAATTATTAGATTTGCACAAATTTTGGCATAGCGTACTAAATAAGGTCTAGAATGATGTGTGTTAAGTTTCGTGAAAATCGGTTCAGATTTAGATATAGCTCCCATATATAGTTTCGTCCGATTTTAGGTAAATGGTGCACCAAAGTCCCTGCAAATCTTTTGATTTGCACGAACATTGGTATATCGTACTGAATTGGTCTAGAATGATGTGTGTTAAGTTTTGTGAAAATCGGTTCAGATTTAGATATAGCTCCCATATATAGTTTCGTCCGATTTTAAGTGAATTGTGTACCAAAGTCCTTGTAAACGAAATTTGGCACAGCGTACGGATTTAAGTGTGGAAAGATGTGTGTTAAATTTCGGTTCAGGTTTAGATATAGCTCCCATATATATATATATATATATATATTCGTGCGATTTTATGAAAATGGTGCACCAAAGTCCCTGCATATCCTTCGATTTGCACGAAGTTTGGATTTATAATTAAATGAAGAACTCAAAATGTGGCCGAATGCACAAAACATATTGAAGTAAGTGTAACCTAACATGTGACAAGTTTCGATGAAATCGGTTAGATTTCGATATTTTGCTTTAAATTTATTTACATAATATTGTTTCATTGTAAGAAGCAACTGTATATCTGACCAAAATTTAGTATAGGTTGCAGAATGACATTTTAATTTTCATGTTAATGGTCCTTCATCTGATGAATATACCTAATGTGGTGAAGGGTATGATATAGTCGGCCCCGTTTGACTTTACTACTTTCCTTACTGGTTTTTTTTTAATCGGTTCAGATTTGGATATAGCTCTCCGACTTAGACCATATTTCCGACCGACTTCGTGTTTATTGGGTTCCAAATATTCATCGGATGTACAATGGATAATTGCTTTAAATCGATTTATATAATTTTGTCATATTATAATAAACGAATGACATATTTATGAATTGATCCAAGTCGGTTCACATTTAAATAAAGGTCACTTATTTCATATCATCCAATTTCATGTTAATAATCCTTCAAAAATGCGACGTCTATTAGGATACATCTGTTTAATATACCCATAGTGGTGGAGGGTATCATATAATCGGCACCGTCCGACTTTACTACTTTCCTTACTGGTTTAATCTATACTAATAAAAGAGTAAAGTGATTGACTGACTGACTGATTTAACGATTCATCAACGCCCAGACGAAACGGCTGAAGCTAGAATCTTGAAATTTTGGGTGAGGGTCACTCTTGGCCCAAATGTGACAGATAAGGCTGGGTTTTTGGAAATTCGTACTAGAAGGGTACGAAAAGTACTAAAAAGTACTAAATATGATATCATTTGTATTTGGCGAACCAGTAGAGCTAGAACTCTGAAATTTGGATTGAGGGTCACTGATG
Organism: Musca vetustissima; assembly: GCF_032173495.1. Classification (NCBI taxonomy): domain Eukaryota; kingdom Metazoa; phylum Arthropoda; class Insecta; order Diptera; family Muscidae; genus Musca; species Musca vetustissima. The sequence continues at coordinate 4,377 of NW_026887340.1, forward strand.
GAGTGTAGGATAGATGTACCAAAGGGTTTTTGGAAATTCGAACTACAACTATCCGAAATGTACGAAAATGTACTAAATTTGGTACAATTCTGTAGCATGAGAATGGATAGAACTAAAAACTTGAAATTTGGAATGCGAATTAGGGTTGGGAAGTAGGGTCGATATAAGGAGATGGTTTTGAAACCGTGTACTCATGTGTACGAAAAGTACTATATGGTACTATATTTGGTACAAATTTGATTTGGAGGTACAAATGGAGCTAGAATCCTGAAAATTGAAAGTAACATTACCGTCGGAGTATAGGATTGTGATATGTACGTAGTTTTGGAAATTTGTTACTTATGTGTACGAAAAGTACTAAATCGTACTATAATTGGTACAATTTGGATTTGGGTGAACCGGTAGAGCTGAAACAATGAAATTTGGTTTTAGGATCATTTTAGGGGTGTAGGATTGGGGTCAGGAATCAGTTTAAGACATTATTACTTATGGGTACTAAATGGTACTAAATTTGGTGCAATTTTAATTTTAGGTGAACCAATTGAGCTAGAATAATAAAATTTGGAGTCAGGATCACTGTCGAGGTGTAAGATTGAGATATGCAGGAAGTTTTAAAATTTTGTACTTAGGTGTACTAAATTTGGTACAATTTGAATTGTGGTTGAACCGATACAGTTGGAATCCTGAAATTTAGATTTTGGAGCAATGTGGGGGTGTTGGTTTGGGTTCAGTTGGAAGTTTTTTAAATCCGTACTAAATGGTACTAAATTTGGTACAATTTGAATTTTGGGTGAACCAATAGAGCTAGAATCATGAAATTTGGAGTCAGGATCATTGTTGAGGTGTAAGATTGAGATATGTAGGAAGTTTTAAAAACTTGTACTAATGTGTACTAAATTTGGTACAATTTAAATTGTGGGTGAACCGATGGAATTGGAATCCTGAAACTTAGATTTAGGATCACTGTGGGGGTGTAAGATTGAGAAATGTAGGAAGTTTTAAAATTTTGTACTAATGTGTACTAAATTTGGTACAATTTAGATTGTGGGTAAACCAATGGAATTGGAATCCTCAAACTTGGATGTAGGATCACTGTGGGGGTGTTGGTTTGAGTTAAGTACGAAGTTTTGGAAATTCGTACAACTGTGTACTAAATTTGGTACAATTTGAATTATGGGTGAACCGATAGAGTTCGAATCCTGAAATTTAGATTTTGGAGCACTGTGGGGGTGTTGCTTTGGGTTAAGTTGGAAGTTTTTGAAATTCGTACTAAATGGTACTACATTTTGTACAATTTGAATTTTAGCGGACCAATGGAGCTAGAATCAGAAATTTGGAGTCAGGATCATTGTTGAGGTGTAAGATTGAGACATGCAGAAATTTGTGCTAATGTGTACTAAATTTTGTACAATTTATGTTGTGGCTGAAGCGATAGAGTTGGAATCCAGAAATTTAGATTTACGATCACTGTGGCGGTGTGGGATTGGGTATTTATGAAGTTTTGGAAATTGGTACTACTGTGTACTAAATTTGGTACAATTTGAATTGTGGGTGAACAGATAGAGTTGGAATCCTGAAATTTAGATTTTGGTTTGGGTTAAGTTGGAAGTTTTTGAAATTCGTACTAAATGGTACTAAATATAGTACAATTTGAATTTTAGGTGAACCAATAGAGGTAGAATCATGCAATTTGGAGTCAGGATCATTGTTAAGGTGTAAGATTGAGAAATGTAGGAAGATATAGAGATTTGTTTTTGAAATTCGTACTAAATGGTACTAAATTTGGTACAATTTGAATTGTGGGTGAACGATAGAGTTGGAATCCTGAAATTTTGATTTAGGAACACTGTGGAGGTGTAGGATTGGGGTATGAAGGATGTTTTGGAAATTGGTACTACTGTGTACTAAATTTGGTACAATTTGAATTGTTGGTAAACCGATAGAGTTGGAATACTGAAATTTTGATTTAGTATCACTGTGGAGGTGTAGAATTAGGGTATGTAGAAAATTTTGGAAATTGGTACAACTATGTACTAAATTTAGTACAATTTGAATTGTGGGTGAACCGATAGAGTTGGAATCCTGAAACTGGGATTTAGTATCACTCTGGGGGTGAGGGTTTGTTACGTAGGAAGTTTTGGAAATTCGTACTACTGTGTACTAAATTTGGTACAATTTGAATTGTGGGTCAACCGATAAAGTTGGAATCCTGGAACTTGGATTAAGGATCACCGTGGAAGTGTATGTTTGGGTTAAGTAGAAAGTTTTGGAAATTCGTGCTACTGTGTACTAAAATTGATACTATTTGGATTATAATTAAGATTTTATCTAATTCATGATTTCAATTGGATTGCATGATGTAGGTAGTAATGGAAATTTTTACTTATGTGTTCTAAGTGGTACTAAATGTGCTACAAATTGGATTGGGGTATGTGGGAAGTGTTGGAAATTCGTACTTATGATTGTTAACGTAGGTAGTTATGGAAATTTATATTAATGTGCACTAACTGATACTCAATTTGGATTTGGTGAAGCTATATTATTTTTTTTAATAAGTATTACAAGAGTACAAATGGTAAAAAATTACATCAAATTTAGAATAGAGGTAGATTTCTGTTGTGGTCGGAATGGGTGTGTAGGGTTGAGATATATAGGTAAATTTGAGAACATACTATGGCAGAACATACGTTCTAAATGGTTCTAAAATTTTAATAAGGGTCGATATAGGGTTTTAAATACATCCCACATTCGCTAACGAAGTAGCGGGTATATGCTAGTATTTAATATGAAAATCATTTCAAACCTTCTCAAGATACCATTCGCAAAATACCATGTTTGAGTGTTACGATCGGTCGTAAAAACCACTGTTCCGGCAACATCACGCTTTGTGCTTTAATAAATAATATACGATAACACACTTATTGTTAAAACGACAAACATTGTCTTTCTTGTCATAATACATTATTATTATAATTATTAATCCTTTTATTTTTCCAAACTCAGCATTAAGACATTCATCAACAATGACAGGACATTCATTAGACAAATGTGAACTACCTCTGCTAAGATATATGAAGACAAATTAGATCAACAAATAATTGCATTTGAATAAATTTTCAACAGATGACACACAAATGGTGTAATTCATGCTGCTTTGAGATGAAATTAAGGTGACAACTAATGGATTCATATCATCCGAAAAATCAAAAGGATGGTATGAATTATGATTAGTCATAATGACCATGGTATATAACTAATTTCCTTAGAAATGTGCTTAAAATGTCTAAAATCAAAAAAGTTTCAACATTAAAGAACGCCAACAGTTTTGTAATTTTGTAAAAATATGTTCGTAGCATTGTCCACACTAACCAATAGCGTAGCTGACCTCATATACTGGGAGGGATTTCCAAAGACTTGCGAGTGTTTTTTTTTTTTTTTGGGAAAACGCTTTTTTATGCGTAAAGTAGCCTCCACAGAAATGTAACTACACACCTGAACATTTACCTTGAACTTATTCGAAGAACTAAACAGATGATGATAATCATCCTTTGGACAAATAGCCTTAGGTTGCAATTAACCCTACTGGCCACTATCATGTCCTTTTAATCTTACCTTAAATGATGGTAATTTTTCGACTGCAACCTTGTGTCCTTTCAAATAAGCAGCCCTTTTTATTAAAGAAGCATTTCATAATTTGATGGGACATTTGTCCCCATCGCAAGAAAATAAAGTTATTATCACTTTAATTACGAAATTGCCTGTCTTTCATTTTTTGCCAAGGAATAATTTTTGGATAACACTTTTTTGTGAAAATAGAGGAGGAGAATAAAAGAAACACAAAATTCCAAAAAGGGATATAATCGATGTCATTATCGGTGAATATCTGCTGCTTTGACACTAATTAGAATAAATAGCAGACGTTGTTAAATAATTGGTATTTTATCTATAGGATAGGCTAAGATAGAGATTGGAGATTAAGACAGAGACAGTTTCATTATTACACAGTTTTAAGTGGAAACAAAAATCTAGAATAAATTTTATTAATATTTTCGTTAAGTTTTGACAACTTCAAACATGTCCTACATTAATCTGGGCATTTGCAGGAGCTTTTCGTAAAAGTCATAAAAAATGTTTAAAAAATTAAAACTTATGATGGACAACATCTGTCGCCTTACACTGATTGGCCAAATTCATATTATTGGTGAAATTTTACGAGCCAAGGAAAGTTTCACAAAAGAAAAACCAGTATGGAAAGTAGTAAAGTCGGACGGGGCCGACTATATCATACCCTTCACCACTAAGGGTATATTAAAACCAGTAAGGAAAGTAGTAAAGTCGGACGGGGCCGACTATATGATACCCTTCACCACTATGAGTATATTTAACAGTACTATTATCATGAAATTGTATGAAATAAAATATGTGATATTTATCTACATGTCATTCGTTTGTTGCAATGGAACAAAAGTATGTAAATCGACTTCAAACAAATATCAAAAGGTCATCCGTTGGGCTAGGTCTGTACTTCTAGAAAACCCAACTATGTTATTCTATGCTCAATTTTGTACGTTGAGCAAAATTTGATGTCAATCCAACAAATATGAGGAGTTTGATGCACAATTTACTTAGATATGGATGCTATATCCAAATAGGCTATACTGATTTCATTACGTTTTGTTCTTATCAGCCATATATTGGTTCCTTGGTGCGTCAATTACTTAAAATCAATCTATAATATAAGGGAGCTACATCTAAATCTCAACAGATTTTCACTAAACTTGGCACACATTATTCTGGATTAAATTCAAAACGCTATGCAACGTAAGAACTTGGTACATTATTTAGATTAAATCGGACGAAAATCTATATATCATAATCTGAATCGATTTTCACGAAACTCAGCACACATCATTACAGCATCAATTCGATATGTTATGCCAAATTTCGTGCAAATCGAAATATATATAGGGACTTTGGTGCACAATTTACATGAAATCGGACGAGACTATATATGGGAGCTATATCTAAATCTGGACCGATTATCACGAAACTTGGCAGACATCATTCTAGACTCAATTCAGTACGTTTTGTCAAATTTCGTGCAGATATATAGGGACTTTGGTGCACCATTTACATGAAATCGGACGAAACTATATATGGGAGCTATATCTAAATCTGAACCGATTTTCTCGAAACTTGACAGACATCACTCTGGGCTCAATTAAGTACGTTATGCCAAATTTCGTGCAAATCGAAAGATATATAGGGACTTTGCTGCACAATTTACATGAAATCGGACGAGACTATATATGTGATATAAATCTGGACCGATTTTCACGAAACTTGGCAGACATCACTCCAGGCTCAATTCAGTACGTTATGCCATATTTCGTGCAAATCGAAAGATATATAGCTACTTTGGTGCACAATTTACATGAAATCGGACGAAACTATATATGGGAGCTATATCTAAATCTGGACCGATTTTCACGAAACATACCAGACATAATTTTAGGCTCAACTCAGTACGTTATGCCAAATTTCGTGCAAATCGAATGATATATAGGGACTTCGGGGCACCATTTACATGAAATCGGACGAAACTATATATGGGAGCTATATCTAAATCTGGACAGATTTTCACGAAACTTGGCACACATCATCCTAGACATAAATGATTAGGCTGTACCAAATTTCGTGCAAATCGAAATATATATAGGGACTTTGGGGCACCATTTACATGAAATCGGACAAAACTATATATGGGAGATATATCTAAATCAGGACCGATTTTCATGAAACTTGGGAGACATCATTCTAGGCACCATTAAGTACGTAATGCCAAATTTCGTGCAAATCGAAGGATATATAGGGACTTTGGTGCACCAATTACATGAAATCGGACGAAACTATATATGGGAGCTATATCTAAACCTGGACCGATTTTCTCGAAAGTTGGCAGACATTATTCTAGGCTCAATTCAGTACGTTATGCCAAATTTCGTGCATATCGAAAGATATATAGGGACTTTGGGGCACCATTTACATAAAATCGGGCGAAACTATATCTAAATCTGGACCGAATTTCTCGAAACTTGACAGACATCACTCTAGGCTTAATTCAGTACGTTATGCCAAATTTCATGCAAATCAAAAGATATATAGGGACTTTGGGGCACCATTTACATGAAATCGGACGAAACTATATATGGGAGCTATATCTAAATCTGGACCGATTTTTACGAAACTGGGCAGACATCATTCTAGACCTAAATGATGAGGCTGTACCGAATTTCGTGCAAATCCGAAGATATATCGGGACCGTTTACATTAAATCGGTTAAATATATATATGAGAGCTATATCTAAATCTGAACCGATTTTTCCCAATTTCAATAGGGTTCGTCCTTGGGCCGAATAAGTCACCTATGCCAAATTTCATCCAATTCGGATCATAAATGCGACCTGTACTTTGTTTACAATTTAACATGGACAGACAGACGGATGGACGGACGGACGGACATGCATAAATCGACTTAGAAAGTGATTCTATGCATATTCTCAAAAGGAACCATGGGTCTATCTCGATTATTTTTGCCTGTTACAAACATATGCACAAAGACATAATACCCTGTACCACAGTGTGGTGAAGGGTATAAAAAAACATAAAGAGTTTGGTGCAAAATTTTCTTAAAATCGGATGAAAATAGGTATGGAAGCTATATCAAAATATGAACCGATTTGAACAAAACTTGTCATGGGTTAGGTTAGACTAATTTATGAATGTTTTGTTCCTAATAGACATATATTGGGTCCTTGGGTCCTACTAAAAACGGAAGAAACTATATAGGAGCTATATCTAAATCTGGACGGATTCCAACAAAACTTGACACACAGTTGGCTATACTATATATACTTAAATTTTGTGTCAATCTGTATAACTTTGAGTCCTTTATATAAAATGAAAAGAACCATTATATGGCAAGCTGTCAAACGTGAATTATTAAAATATCATAAAAAAATTATTCATTTGATATGTTACTTGTTAAGATTTAAAGTGGAAATAAAATATATAGCATATGTATGATTTTTTAAGGTATGAAACATAAC
>NW_026887341.1:0-11651 GCF_032173495.1 Musca vetustissima
AAAAAGGCATTTTTAGGCCTTTAAACGCTTCTAACGCCAAGAAAACGCATTTTAATTCGTGCATCATTTGCATAAAATCGGACGAAAATATATGTATGAGATCCTTATCTAAATCTGAATCAATTTTCACGAAATTCAACACATATCATTCTAGACTTAATTCAATACGCTATGCCAAATTTTGTACTAATCGTAAGATATATAGGGGCTTTGGTGCACCATTTACATTAAATCGGACAATAAAATATATGGGAGCTATATATCTAAATCTAAGCCGATTTTTTCAATAGGGTTCGTTCTTGGGCCAAATAAATCGTCTGTGACAAAGTTCATCCAATTCGGATCATAAATACCACCTGTACTTTGATCACAAACATACATGAACGACAGACGGACATGCATAAATCGACTAAGAAAATGATTCTATGCATATTCTCTATCTCGTTACCTTTTGCCTGTTACAAATATATGCACAAAGACATAATACCCTGTACCACAGTGTGGTGAAGGGTATACAAATGTAACATGGCACCGCCCGACATATATAAGTGTACCGAACGATTACAACTATTTGAAATGTCCACCTCATAATTAAGGATATACAAAATTCGTAATGGCCGAACTAAGCAAATTTTTTACGTGTTTTGGAATTTTTACGGTTGTTCGTATATTTTTCAACGAAGTGGTAGTATTTTGACCTAGCTTACTTTGGGCAAATTTCAATACAAAGTTGGCCTATTTTGGTATGTGCCTGGTTAAAAACCAACCGAAGTAAATGTAATTTGGCAATCCGGGCTCTTGTTTAATAATTTTGTAGTTATTTTATAATTTTTATAGTTCTGGGCACATTTATCAAGAGAAGTGACTGCATATTTTTATTGGTGGATAAACAAATTCGCTAAAAAGTGTCAATGTAGGTTCATATTTTGACATAGCATCCATATAAAAGTCCGGTCCCACCAAAACCACATTTTCCAACCTAACAGAATATTTATATTGTATTGAATTTAAATTGTCACTTTCATTGCATATAGATCAAACAAATCCTCATAACAGAGGTTAATCCGGCAAAAAGTTAAACATGCCGTTTATGTATCCTTAATTTGGCCCTTTACTCTATTTTGTCAGAGGAAGAAAAAATCTCTAGTTGGATATTTGTAATTGAAGATGGTATAAAAATTCGGATTGGCCGAATGAAATCCTGCTGTACTTCTTCAATATAAAATTGATTAACCACAATACTTAATTTTCATCGATAACACTTTAACACAAAATCGAGCTCATGGTCTGAGGGGAGGATAATTCAAATTCTTGGTGAGTATATAAAGAATCCACAATGACAAATTCATCATAGTTTTATGAATTATAGCTAGTAATTTGCTTGAAACAGCATACACATTGAAATTTTCAGCATATGAGTGTATCCCGTGTATCTGAATTTTTAGAACAAATAATTATTAAAGCCAATCCTACAATTTTTTTTAGATCAAGTTCGTAAGTATATCCTATCTCTCTATTGTAAAAAAATCATATTCGAGTGGTTCAGTCCCTCTTGTATCCGAGTGGTTCAGGCCCTCTTGTATTTATCCTTATAATAGTCCCAATTTTGAAAAATATGTGAAATGAACCAAAGATTTTAAAAAGTAGACAGCAAAAATAGCTTAGAGTTGTTTATTTAAGGATCGAACTTGTTCAAAGGAACTATTCAGCAAAAGAGCCGATATGTACAGGTTCGTTTATCAATTCTTTTTTGCTTTTGTCCACCTAGTTCCTTTTTGTCCAATAGTTCATTGACCATGTGCCAATGAGCGATTCTCCCGAAAGTAACTATAGAACTAAATGAATTTCATAGTTTCGTTTGCGGAGAGAAAAAAGTGTGGACTTTTTCAGGAACTAGATTGCCCAACTCTGCAATATATTAGGTCGGGTCATTATTTTTTCGGCAGATAACTGTACTGATAGATTTCTCGTAAAGTATCGATCAAACCATTCCAGATTTATGCTCGTTGAAAGGGTGACATTTCGCAGTAAAAAAATATTTTGCTGTTTTTTGTTTGGTGCATTCAGTTGTGAGTTAGAGAAAATTCGATAAATTTATCTTTGACAAAGGGGAAAATGCAAGTCAAGCTGCTAAAATTGTGAATGGTGTTTATGGTTCCGATGCTGTAACAGCCAATTATGTGCAATTTATGTTTCGTCGATTCATTGTGGACTTGCGCACAAGACCTACGCGCCTGGAAATCTTTTTTAAGCTCGGCTTATGGAACAACCGTTCTGTAACAAGCCAGCTAAGTAAGTAAGATTCCATTCAGGAATTTTTGATATTAAAGATTCACCTCGCACAGGTAGGCCGGTCGTATATAAAATCGAAGTTGATCAGCATGTTAGCAGTCGTAACATCCCACAAGAGCTAAAAATCGACCATAAAACTGTTTTAAACCATTTACAATTGACCAGACAGGAGAGGTGTCGTGTTCCACCAGGAAAACGCTAGGCCACACACATCTACTGTGACTCCCCAGAAACTTCGGGGGCTTGGTTGGGAAGTTTTAATGCATCCGCGATACAGTCCTGACTTGCACCAAGCGATTATCATATTTTTCTTGCATTGCAAAATTTCTTTAATAATAAAAAATTAGTATCTAGGGAGGATTGTGAAAATCGACTACAAGAGTTTTTTGCAAATAAAGAACAGGACTTCTATGAGAGAGGCGTTATGATGTTACCTTTAATATTTTGCCCTAATCATGTTAAATAAAATTCTGTAGCATTTCTTTTTCCCAACCTAATATAATACATATGCCATAGGGCATAAATGTTAAGGGAAACCTTATAGCTGAAATATAACCATATTTTAATGTCCTGAAGAATGTGACCATATTTTCCAAACATATTGACTGCAATGTCCAAGCTTTGTGTTCTAATGTATGATAACGTCCAGGAACTATATTAAGAAAAATTACATAATCCAAATTTTATGAGTTGACATAATCCTAATTTTATGAGGTGTCAACATTGTATAAAGGATTATAATAACAACATTAAAGAATCTAAATTAATTTGTTTTCAGTTCATATTTTTTATTTATTTCTTAATCAAGAGTATGGGGTGCGTTTTTTGTTTTTAGACGCCATTAAGTCTCACAACCATTTTTTGGAATATCTAAATATTTTAATTTAAATATTTTTTGTTGCACGCTTTAATGCCTTACCGTGTCCTTTGGTCACGTGCTAACATTTATACACGACATTTATATTTTGGTATTATGCGTTTTCGTCTTTGGGGAAATCCTTTGACACTGGCGTGAGAGTGTGTGCGTGTGTTTTTTTTCGTTTTGAATGATTACAATAATTATAATGTCTGTATATGTCACGCTTACGATTTTTAATGATATATATATTTTTTTAGTTTTTAACATTAGAAAATTATAGGCTTTAGAAATAATAGCCAAAAAACGACGGAGGATGGTCGTGAAAATAAATTACCCTTATTTTATTCGAATGGACTTTGATGTTGCAAACAACCACCAAAAATGTAGTGGTATTTTACACAGGAAGAAGAAGACTATTTAATACTTCTCTTTGCTTTATTGAATTTTGAGGATGAGTTATGGGCTATGGAACATAACCTAGAAATTTGTAGTTCTTAAGGAATATAAATGTTGGAACCAAACTCAATCTTTGATAATGTAATTAAAAATGAAATTAGTTTGAGAAAAGTTTTGTTTAAATTGTGTCGTAATGAAATATTTCACTTGATTCATTACAAATAAAAACTTCATACACAAAAGGACATAACGTTTTCTTTTCCTATCCTCCATATGGAATAGATATTTATGTGCCAAATTAAGTCTTCTGTCTTAAGATCTAACAGGTGTTTTTTTCGGGTCACAAAAGATGTGTTATTGACAATATTCATATTTAATTCCAAAAACTTCGTTCACATCCCCAAAATTATCCCAATTATTATTTCAGGCAATCATGAAACGCTAAATATTTTAATTGTAGCACAGAGACACAACGTGCCCTTTTTTCTGCCCAACAAAGATGCTTCAAGAAATCGTGAATTATTAACGACATCAGAGAGTAGAACAACTTTAATGTTTTACTGCTAATAATGTTAGGAATAATATGAGTTTTGGATGCCAACGTATTTTGTAAAGGTAAGAATTCTTACCGTACATTTAAATGTATATTTTTGGGGTAACATGTCATACACCCGCACACACATACCCATTCAACTTCTATCTTATTTTTAAAAATCTCACTGGGTATTCTTTTGATTTCACAAAAACAAAATAAAATACACAGTTAATGTTTGACACTAATCTGCCATCCGTTTGGTGTGCTATTGCATTGGTCTGAGAATGTTATTGTCTGCGATATGTTTTTATTTACTCATACATAAACAATGACACTTAACTTGTTGTTGTTGTTTCGGCATTATCTTAGAGGAGCGAACGAAGGTCTTAAGGATGTTCCAGGAGCAAAGCAATATATATTTTTGGGGGTAAGCGCAACGTCAAATAAACGCCACTGTTAAGAATTTTATATGAATTAGATAAGACTCAAGGTAAATGTGTGTTACTACTTGGCAAACGGTTTTGGGTAGCGAACACAAGGATCATTCCCCACAGGAACGTTTTCTTATTTTGGAAATAATTATTAGATGGTTGCAACATGGGGGGACTTTTCATTTTATTAACTTATTTAGCTTATAGAAATTGTTAACTAATGAACAAGTAAAAAATCGTTAAGGGGACCCCCCCCCATTCTCGGGGTCAAAATTTTTGTTGATATAATTCGAATCTACACTGATTAAAGAATGTCTCTACAAAATTGCAAGTGAAAATCTCAAGAACTCTTGAAGATATAGCAGATTTATTGTGTCAGCCTCAAGTGATGGCTAAAGGGCTTTTCAAACTTTAAACGCGTTTTTCCTAAAAATTTTTTTGCGAATGGCGGGCACGATAACTCACAAACTAATAGTCCAATCGGTTCCAAATTTTGCAACGTTTCTCTGGGAGTATATAGCTCTCGTATGAACTAGGATAAAGCCAATCGGTGAAGATCTTCCTTATTTTTTAACCTGGTTTTTGCCTCTGAATGGCAAATTACATAATTTTTAGTTGGAAAATGCGAAAAAAAGATCGCTATGTACTGGGTGGTCTCCGTCCGCTTAAAATCGGAAAATATATAGAAGAGTTCTATCCAAATCTGAACCGATTTTCAGGAAACTTAACACACATAATTCTAGACCTAATTTATTACGCTATACCAAATTTCGTGCAAATCGAACGATATATAGGGACTTTGGTGCAACATTTACATTAAATTGGCCGAAATTATATATGGGAGTTATATCTAAATCTGGACCGATTTTCAGGAAACTTAACACACTTAATTTTAGACCTGATTCATTACGATATGCCAAATAACGTGCAAATCGAAAGATATATAGGGACTTCTGTACACCATTTACATTAAATCGGACGAAAATATATATGGGAGCTATATTTAAATCTAAACCGATTTTCACGAAACTGAACACACATCATTCTAGACCTAATTCAGTACACTATACCAAATTTCGTACAAATCGAAAGATATATATGGTATTTGGTGGACCATTTACATTAAATCGGACGAAAATATATATGGGAGCTATATCTAAATCTGGACCGATTTTCACAAAATTTAACATACATTGTTTTAGACTTGATTCAGTAAGCTGTGCCAAATTTCGTGCAAATCGAAATATATATAGGGACTTTGGTGCCCAATTTACCTTAAATCGGACGAAAATATATATGGGAGCTATATCTAAATCTGAACCGATTTTCCCCAATTTCAATAGGGTTCGTCCTTGGGCCAAATAACTGAGCTGTGCCAAATTTCAACCAAATCGGATAATAAATGCGACCTGTACATTGTTTACAATTTAACATGCACAGACAGACGGACGGATATGCATAAATCGATATAAAAAGTGATTCTAGTCTCAAAAGGAACCATGTGTCTATCTCGTTTCCTTTTGTCTGTTACAAACATATGTACAATGACATAATACCCTGTACCACAGTGTGGTGAAGGGTATAAATAGGTCTATATTAAAATTTGTTAGCAAATATGTTTTAAACCTCCATGAATACTATATCACAGTCACTTCGTTTGTATAATGTGGCTACGTCAAAACAAGGACTCCTATCGCAAAAATGGGACGATATTAATTGATATATCAAAACATGGACCTATATTGATAATTTTTGGCATTATGCTTTATTTTTCAACAGAATATAGTGGAGATTTTTAGTGAGGACACAAAATAAAATCCATGGTCTAGCGGTTGGAAAATTTTTTATGGGAATTAAATCCCTTGACGAGTATATTAAAAATCCAGTAGGGCAGATCATAGGACAAGTTTTGAGTTTTAGTCTGATGAATTTTTGGCTGGTAACATTAATGCATTAAAATAAACTAAATACTACTAAATTGCATTTTTTGACCTCAAAATATTTTACAAAAATATCGTTCATAAGATTTTAGATATGATTCCAAAAGTCGATAAATCGATATTCTTATGTTTTCATCGCCCATTTATGCGTTTATCGAATCTTTGCTCAGAAAAACTCATATCTATGTATAATAAAAAAATTGACGTATTCGTCTGAAATATTTACCGTAAATAGAGGGTTAGTATATATTTCTGGCCTAGGCAATGATAAAAGGTACCTTTCGACGTGGATATACCGACAAGAGTACATTTCTTATACCAACAAAAGTATATATTTTTTTTTTTAAAAAAAAGCAGAATTGAGTTCGCCAACGTCCATATCACCTGAAGGGTATCAGAATCAAGTGAAATACTATTTTCTGATGAATTTAAAGGATTTCGATGGCATTAGGCGTATTTGTAGAAAAATGGTCAACTGTTAAATCCTATTGCAACGGCAAAACATGGAGAAGGTAATATAAAGGTCTGGAGTTTTCAATGGCCATTGGATTGGACAAATTCATACAATTTTTAGAATTATGGATCGTTTCATTGAGCGTGACATACTAACATATGTGTTTCTGCCTTATGCTCGAGAAGATATACCTCTTAGATGTACATTCCAGCGATGTAACGACCCAACACATACGCTAAAAGTGGTTAGAGAGTGGTTTCCTCCTTAAAATTCGATTGAAGTTCTCACTGGTCTACCTAATTTCCCGATCTTAACGTGTTTGAGATTATATACTAAAAAAATGAACCAAGAATTTTGTGAAACAAAAAAAATTATTTGAAGCCGGAAGCAATATCGTTTGAAATGGTTTAGACTTTAGAGTCCTATATGTCTGAGGAATGTGAGAATGCCCTTCAGAATAAAGGATACGCAACGAAACATTGATTTTAATTGTTTCTGTAGTAAAAGTTAGGGGGTGGTTGAGTTATTAAAAAGTTACGGAATAGCCCTACTGATATTTTTATGTTTGTAGTTTTCTATAATGTGCTGTGAGTGTGCTTCGGTTTTAGGCGACACTGAATACCCTCAACATGTGGTTTGCGAAGGTCTTCGTTTGCGTTAGGTCTTAGGAGGTTAAATCTTCGGACTTAATGTAATAGGTTGTGCAAGATTTGGTTTAAATCGGACATTACACTCGCCTAATATGAGATTTATAAATTTTGAAAATTTTGACCATTTGTGGTGCAGATATCAAACCAATAGGACCCATATTCGGACAAGATCTGGGCTAGTTAATAGGTTGTGCGAAGTTTGGTTCAAATCGGACATTTCTAATAATAACTTCGATATTTTGTTTTAGCCCATGAAAAAAGTGAAAAAATATTTATTGTGAATAATTTGAAACATATCATTAATACGTCAGTAAATTATATAGTTGCCCTCGTAACACCGCCTACGGGAGAAATCAAAATTCCACGATATTGGAAAACAATTCGTTAAATTCGGTCGGCTGTACTTTTTATGACGGCTAGGAGAAAACGAAACACCAAACTATAGACACTTAGGTTGAAAAATTGGGTTACGACCTTTACGATAACGAATAGATCTTAACATGGACATTTATGAAAATGTTTTGTAAAGAAGATGTTTACACACCAAGATTCCAGAATCGTAATCGTCAAAATAACGACATTCACAATTGTCAGGTGGAAGATACACTGAGAATCTAAAATATTAAATTTGACCCAATTTGGTTGAAAAAGAGTGCATAAAATGCTCAAAGTACCCAATAATTAGGTTACCACCATATCGGGGATACTCCGAAACTTGAACTTAGATATTGATAGTTTAGTGTAGTAAGTTTATCTCTCAATGATAATCCACAATATACAAGTATAGCTAATTTGGTTTAAAGAAATGTATGATGACTATTTATATGGGGCTACCCTAATCAGTGTACCAATATATTATTATTTAATAGGAAGAATGTCCACCAAAAATTCCAAAATACAGCTAATTGGATTGAAAAGCAAAAATACTGAGAGTGCCGCTATATAGGCTACAACGAAATGAGGACCAATGTTGATCATTAATCTTAAAAACTTACACAATATTGATAATTTTAGTTGGGTCCAAATTAGATGAAAGACGTGAGCAAACATCAAAAATATCGCAATTTGTCAGGTACTTTTAAATATTTAACCCTAAAAATCAGTATGTTTTTACAGAATACATTTTGAATAGATTTGATTTAATCGCATCAACCAATCGTAAAATTACCGTATCGAAGAAAGCGCATTTAATATTTAGAAACACTGCTTTCCATCACACCATAAATCGATAATATCTTCAAGAGTTTTTGAAATGAGCATTTTAATATTTAAAGAATTTACCATAAAAATCTCCGGATATACGTCTGAAAAAGCGACATTAATGTTTTGTATTTGGCAGCAACTACTCATTAAACTCCGGTTACGTTGTGGGCGAATTGCTACAGGAAAATACGCAAGACTCGAAGATAATATTCTTTATAGAATTTAAAATATTTTGGGAAGAAGTCGATATTTTTGGGTTCCATGTCAAATGTATAACTACATATACATATATAACACTAATTTTAGTAAAACATCATTTTTTTAATTTAATAATATTTTGTATTCTCCAACAATAAGTGTGTCATTTTCATAATGTATTATTTAATAGAACACAAATTGCATACTCCCGCAAAAATATATTAAATCTCAAGCAAATGAACAAATTCCCCATTGTATGCTAAAGTAAATGTTGATGTGTGGTTTAGATTTTTCCCCAGAAAAAATGAAATAAATTTTATTTATTTATTCCTTTTTCGTATTGTTATTGCCCTCTACCAATTTATCTGCGAATGTCTTTAACTTCTACCCTTGTTCTTTGTACCAAAGAAGTACGCCTCACGGTTTAACTTCGACACTGACTATGTTGAGGCTTTTTGACAAAAGGTATTCTTCTTTGTGTGCCCTCAAAGAAGCACCTCCCTTAAACATTAGAAATCTTCTTAAATAATTTATATATGAAAATGTGCCTTAAGAGAGATGGTTTTTCTGGGCTTTTTTTGTAAGTCTAATAAAAGATAAAGGTGGTTACTGAGGGGTTGTCCTGGCGTGGGCAATGAAAGGGGAGCAATACGTAATGTTTCGGTGTGTTATATCTTTTGACTTTTGTTTTGCATCCTTGCGACTGAATGAAGTGGCAAATTACTTAAGCAAGTAATATTTTGTTTCTTTGTTTTATTTATTTCGTATTTTATATTTTCCCCATAGCTTTTGTTGTTTTTATCAAATGAGGTGAAATGTCATTTACAAGGTCATTTGGTATCATTTAAATTAGAAGTGATTTGTTGGATTTGTTTTTTGTTGATGGAAGGGAGAATTTAATGGTACTTTAAATAATGTAATGTTTGTAGTAATGCTTTTGAATTTTAAGACTTACGGTCTGGTGTGATGAAAACGAACTTACCTGGAATGAAAAGAAGAAGAAAACAAAATATTAGTTAAATGTTGAAAAATATAGAATTTAAAAGGAATTGATAAATATATCATAAATAATTTTTTTTCTCAGTTTACATAGATTTAAATATGTAGAACTTTAATAAGTAATTGCACCACATTTTTCATCGAAATGAAAAAAAAATATAGCGTGTAATATAATATTTGCGTTAACATATATTATACCTTTCCGACGACCAAGCAGCATAATAATGGATAATTGTGATAGCTATTTTTACCCTTCACCACACTGTGGTACAGGGTATTATGTCTTTGTGCATATGTTTGTAACAGGCACAAGGAAACGAGATAGACACATGGTTTGAGAATATGCATAGAATCACTTTCTGAGTCGATTTATGCATGTCCGTCCGTCTGTAGATGTTAAATTGTAAACAAAGTACAGGTCGCATTTATAATCCGATTTGGATGAAATTTGGCACAAGTCACTTATTTGGCCCAAGGACGAACCCTATTGAAATTGGGAAAAATTGGTTCAGATTTAGATATAGCTCCCATATATATTTTCGTCCGATTTAAGGTAAATGGGGCACCAAAGTCGCTCTATATCTTTCGATTTGCATGAAATTTGGCACAGAGTACTGAATTAGGCCCAGAATAAAGTGTGTCAAGTTTCAAGAAAATCGGTTCAGATTTAGATATAGCTCCCATATATAGTTTCGTCCGATTTAAGGTAAATGGGTCACCAAAGTCCCTCTATATCTTTCGATTTGCATGAAATTTGGCACAGAGTACTGAATTAGGTCCAGAATGATGTGCGCCAAGTTTCGAGAAAATCGGTTCAGATTTAGATATAGCTCGCATATATTGTTTTGTCCGATTTAAGGTAAATGGGGAACCACAGTCCCTATATAGCATTTGATAGATAGAGTACTGAATTTGGTCCAAAATTACGTGTGCCAAGTTTTAAGAAAATCGGTTCAGATTTAGATATAGCTCCCATATATAGTTTCGTCCGATTTAAGGTAAATAAGGTACCCTCTATATGTTTCGATTTGCATGAAATTTGGCACAGAGTACTGAATTAGAACACGAATGATTTGTGCCAAGTTTTAAGAAAATCGGTTCAGATTTAGATATAGCTCCCATATATAGTTTCGTCCGATTTAAGGTAAATAAGGTACCCTCTATATGTTTCGATTGGCACGAAATTTGGCACAGAGTACTGAATTAGATCCAGAATGATTTGTGCCAAGTTTCGAGAAAATCGGTTCAGATTTAGAAATAGCTCCCATATATAGTTTCGTCCGATTTGAGGTAAATGGTGCACCAAAATACCTCTATATCTTTCGATTTGCATGAAATTTGGTACAGAATACTGAATTAGGTCCAGAATGATGTGTGCCAAGTTTCAAGAAAATCGGTTCAGATTTAGATATGTCTGATATGAAGTAATTGACGCACGGAACAAATATATGACTGAAAGGAACTAAACGTACCGAAATTAGTATAACTTAATCTGTGACAAGTTTCGTTGAAATCGTTTCATATTTGGATATAGCTTCCATATATATTTTCGTCCGATTTTAAGTAAATTGTAAATCAAACTCCTCATGTTTGTCAGATTGACAAACGTACAAAACTGAGCCTAGAATAATGTAGTTACTTTTTCTAGAAGTACAGACATAGCCCAACGGATAACCTATTGATAGCAATTAACA
>NW_026887342.1:0-11664 GCF_032173495.1 Musca vetustissima
TTTCGGGAATTTTATCATAGCGTACTGAATTGAGTCTAGAATGATGTGTGTTAAATTTCGAGAAAATCGGTTCAGATTTAGATATAGCTCCTATATATAGTTTCGCCCGATTTTAGGTAAATGGTGCACCAAAGTCGCTGAAGGTCATTAGATTTGCACGAATTTTGGCAACACGTACTGAATTAGGTCTAGAATGATGTGTATTAAATTTCCTGAAAGTCGGTCCAGATGTAGATATAGCTCCCATATATATATATATATATATATATATATTCGTCCGAATTTATGTAAATGGTGTATATCTTTCTATCTATATATCTTTCGATTTGCACGAAATTTGGCATAGCGTACTGAATTGACTCTAGAATGATGTGTGTTAAATTTCGAGAAAATCGGTTCAGATTTAGATATAGCTCCCATATATATTTTCGTCCGATTTGAGGTAAATGGTACACCTAAGTCCCTATATATCTTTCGCTTTGCACGAAATTTGGCATAGTGTACTGAATTAGGTCAATAATGATGTGTGTTAAGTTTCCTGAATATCGGTTCAGATTTAGATATAGCTCCAATATATATTTTCGTCGATTTAATGTAAATGGTACACCAAAGTCCCTATATATCTTTCGATTTGCACGAAATTTGGCATAGCGTACTGAATAAAGTCTAGAATGATGTGTGCTACTTTTTATAAGTGGAGAATGTATGGCATTGTTTGCCGTGGGTTAAGGCAGGGAAGACTATAGTGTCGGATCACGCCACTGATCCTCATCAGTTCCCTTAGTTTTTTGTTGGGATATTCTCCCCAGAAGCTATTGCTTCTATACAAAAAACCTTCCAAACCCAAATGTCTCTTGTAACAAAGCGAACTACTTAGCTGACCAATGACATAAACTCCGATTTTATGTAAATGGTTGCGGGAAATTTTGCATAGTGTACTGAATTGAGTCTAGAATGGCATGTGTCATGTTTTGAGAAAATCAGGTCAGATTTAGATATAGCTCCCATATATATTTTTGTCCGATTTAAGGTAAATGGGGCTCCAAAGACCCTATATATCTTTCGATTTGCGGGAAATTTTGCATATTGTACTGAATTCAGTCTAGAATGACAAAGTTTCTTGAAAATCGGTTCAGATTTAGAAATAGCTCCACATATATTTTCGTCGGATTTAATGTAAATTGTGCCTATAGACCTTAAAGTTTGGCTGATCGGCACACAATTTTGTACAATTACTATAACCTTTCCTGTGTCAAGTTGTCTTGACATTGGTTAAGATTTACATATAGCTTCTGTATATATTTTCGTCCGATTTTAAGTAAATGGTACACTAAAGATACTTAGCTGGAATTGATGTTAGTCGGCTTATATATATATATATATATACTTATAGATAAAGATCGCATATTTAAGTTCGTTCAATTTCATGTTAATGTTCCTTCGAAAAGGCGAGATTCGTTAGTATACATATGTAGAATATACCCAAAGTGGTGGTTTGGTATGTCCCCTATATTTTCAAGTACTACTAAGAATTTTTTTTCTATATTAGTCCATGTTTTAGGGGTCCACATCTATTTTAAGTAGTTTTATGGCACTCAGAGCATTTTCCGAACGAAGTGCCTGTAACTTGGCTTACTGGGAATGAATATTTTTAATAAAGATTTACTTATTGACATTACAGTCATATAAATGTTCCATGTATAATTGTTCATTTTATGTGGCTGTACTTCAAATTTGAGCAAATTTGAATGTTCACCTTATCCCTGTCCGATCGAAATTAAATACGTTATTACTAGTTGCGGATGAATAAGCTACCATTTGTCTTTTGTCAATTCAAAATAATCAATCTTATTCTTCATATTTTGGCATTATACTTTATTAAATCTACTTTATCTTTTCCAATATGCTCGCAGCTCACTATTTTTGAGCGTATATTAGTATCACATAAGAAGAAGAAACACGTTTAGCATCAAATGTGATATCCGCTTACATTGTCATTGTATTGCAAAATTTTTTAATAGTTTTAGTTTTTTTTTTTTTTTTTTTTTTTGAACTCGTAATACTACTTTATGTTCAAGAGCCCTAAAGTCAAGAACAACAAATATGAGTGTAGAACAACAACGACAACAAAAAGAAAAAAAACCTTGTCATTTCCATCCTCTATGCTTTATGACATTACAAGGTAGTTTTCTTGAGAAAGTAAAACAATTTAATTTTTATTTTTAAAGAAAAAAGAAAAACCAGTAAGGAAAGTAGTAAAGTCGGACGGGGCCGACTATATGATACCCTTCACCAATTTGAGTATATTCAACAGATGAATCCTAACAGAAGTCGCATTTTTAAAGGACCAGTAAAATGAAATTGGAACCATAAACACGTCATTCTGCAATCGATACCAAATTGTTCAATTGGTCAGATATAGAAGCTATATCTAAATCTGAACCGATTTCAGGAAACTTAACACACATCATTCTAGACCTAATTTGTTACGCTGTGCCAAATTTCGTGCAAATCGAAAGATATATAGGGACTTTGATGCACCATTTACATTAAATCTGACGAAAGTATATGTGGGAGCTATATATAAATCTGAACCGATTTTCAGGCAACTTTACACACCTAATTTGCTACGCTGTGCCAAATTTCGTGCTTAAATCGACTCAAAAAGTGATTCTATGCATATTCTCAAAAGGAGCCATGGGTCTATCTCGATTATTTTTGCATGTTACAAACATATGCACAAAAACATAATACCCTGTACCAGAAAAAAGAATTTGGTTCAAGAACCTCAAAACCTGGGGGCTACCAGAAAAAAATGACCAATATTTATAATTTATAGTGGAGAGATGTGCTACCTAATAAGAACTCGACGTACTAAATTACAGTCAATTTGGTCGAAAAATCCGATCAGAACCCCCAAAATACCAAAAATTTTGGGGAACCGTTATATGGGTACTACCAGAAAAACTGGACCTATATTTATAATTTTTAGTGGAGTAATTTGGTACCCAATAAGAGCCCAATGTACAAAATTTCAGCGAATTTAGTTATAAAACGAGCCCAAAAACCCGAAAATACCGAAAATTGGGGGTGCCCTAATATGGGGGCTTTCCGAAAAAATGGACCTTTATTTATAATGTTTGGTAGGGAGATTTGCTACCCAATAAGAACACAAAGTACCAAATTTCAGGGAATTCGGTCGAAAAATGCGATCAAAACCCCCAAAATACCGAAAATTGGGGATAATCTTGTATGGGGGCTATCCGAAAAAAATGGACCTTTATTTATAATTTTTGGTAGGGAGATTTGCTACCCAATAAGAACTCAATGTACAAAATTTCAGCGAATTCAGTTAAAAAACGCGCTCAAGAACCTCAAAATACCGAAAATTTGGGGGTACCCTTATATGGGGGCTATGCGAAAAAATGGACCGTTTTTTATAATTTTTGGTAGGGATATTTGCTACCCAATAAGAACACAAAGTACCAAATTTCAGCGAATTCGGTCGGAAAATGCGATCAAAACCCCCAAAATACCGAAAATGGGGGTAATCTTATATGGGGGCTATCCGAAAAAATGGACCTTTATTTATAATTTTTGGTAGAGAGATTTGCTACCCAATAAGAACTCAAAGTACCAAATTTCAGCGAATTCAGTTAAAAAACGCGCTCAAGAACCTCAAAATACCGAAAATTTTGGGGTACCCTTATATGGGAGCTATGCCTAAACGTGGACCGATTTTCTCCAATTTCAATAGGGTTCGTCCTTGGGCCAATTAAGTGACCTGTGCCAAATTTCATCCAAATCGGATCATAAATGCGACCTGTACTTTGTTAACAAAAATGCATGGACGGACGGACGGACAGACGGACAGACGGACATGCATAAATCGACTCAGAAAGTGATTCTATGCATATTCTCAAAAGGAACCATGGGTCTATCTCGATTATTTTTGCCTGTTACAAACATATGCACAAAGACATAATACCCTGTACCACAGTGTGGTGAAGGGTATAAAAAACTGAAAGAAACAACAAAAGTGCTATGAAGGTACATTTAAAATGACTATTCCTACCCCGACCCAACATTTTTACCTATTTTGTTCTTTTGTTACCATTACACAAATTAAATTCTAGCAAAGATGAAAGTAGTAGCAGCAGCAGATTTTGTTTTCTGCTTTCACAACCAGCTTAGTAGGAATTTTCTTAGTTTTGAGAGGGAGAATAAAAAACAGCACAATGACTTTTGTTTAAAACTAAAATCTTAAAATTTTGTCCAAAGTACGAACAAAACGCAAAAACAAAATAGAAAACTTTATTATCGAAAATCTCTGCTAAGATATCATGATGTGGCAACAAGTTAAGTAACATTTGCCACAATACATTTACTCGAAACCACGAAAAAGAAAACATATCCTAGTTAGTGCCACTTTTTCCTTTTTCCCTTCATCTAGGGGATGAAGTTCTGTTCTTTTTTATTTCCCCATAGCAAATATGAGACTGCGGTTGAAAATATTCTACTGTTATAATATTCAAGGGAAAATGGCGAAGTTTTTTTTGTGTTTTTCTTTTATTTTGAAAGGGAAAATATGTGCTAACTGTAAAAGAAATAACTTGGTGGGAAATATAGCGAGTAGCGTTGTAATCTACTGTAGCAACTAGTACTTAGGGTTTCTATGGATTTTGTTAGGAAAATTACAAAATTTCTTAGAATTAAAAAAAAATACATACATATAAGTTCGTATGAAAAACCCCCACAATAGATATACTGACATGTACTTGAAATGAAAATATAGGGAAAATACAACAAGTGGACCTATATCGATATTTCTACAAACCGATTATGTAAACCATAATGTAAAATATAAAAAAAATTTCAGAAATTTTTAATGTTTAATATACCATCAGCTTTATGACTAAGGAGGGTGTATACACTTTGACACAGTTAAATGGTTCTAGACCCCATGTTTCTTTGGACCAAATTTGTTTCAGAAAATATTACTGTCTTCCAAACTTAGTTCAAGTTCGAAGATGGGGAATATCGGTTCACTTCTTCTGGTACCTCCCACACAGGAGCTAGGCCTAAATGCGGGTTATAGTTCATATATAGTTCATTATCCAACCTTACGTTCTATTTTTTGATGTCGATATCCTCCGCAGGAGAAATGATTACAACAGAGCGTTAGAACGAAACCCAAAACGCGGAACAAATCAAATAACTATTTTAATATAAACCAGTAAGGAAAGTAGTAAAGTCGGACGGGGCCGACTCTATGATACCCTTCACCAATTCGGCATTTTCAACAGATCAATCCTAACAGACATCGAATTTTTGAAGGACCATTAACAGGAAAAGGGATCCATAAATATGTCATTCTAATACCTATATTAAATTTTTCATTTTGTCAGATATAGGGTTGCTTCTTACAATCGAGGTTGGTTCTTATATCGATATCTAAACCGATTTCAACTACACTTGCCACATATTATGTTATAGTAACTTCAGTACGTAGACCAAAATGTTGTGCCGATTGGACACACCTTGTTGAAGCTATTACATACAACCTCCAGTAGAATCTATATCAAAACCGGAACCGATTTCAATGAGACTTGCCAGAGATTATATATATATATATATATATATATATATATATATATGGGAGCTATATCTAAATCTGGACCGATTTTCAGAAAACTTAAACACATATCATTCTAGACCTAATTCAGTACGCTGTGCCAAATTTCATGCAAATCGAAAGATATATATTGACATTGGAACACCATTTACATTAAATTGGAGGAAAATATATATGGGAGCTATATCTAAATCTGAACCGATTTTTCTCAATTTCAATAGGGTTCGTCCTTGTGCCAAATAAGTGACCTATGCCAAATTTCATCCAAATCGGATCATAAATGCGACCTGTACTTTGTTCACAAAAATACATGGACGGACAGACGGACATGCGAAAATCGACTGAGAAAGTGATTCTATGCATATTCTAAAAAGGAACCATGTGTCTATTTCGTTTCCTTTTGCCTGTTACAAACATATTGCACAAAGACATAATACCCTGTACCACAGTGTGGTGAAGGGTATCCAAATTGGCAATATTACCTATATATATTTTCTATTCGTTGTAGGGTATATACAATTCACCCTGACAACACTTACCGCCATTTCTATGTGCGTCGTATTACTGGCTGTTCATATTGTGAAATTCAAAACTACTATACGTATGTGTGTGTATTTCGTTCTACAATTGACCTTGTTGTAGTTGTGGTTGTGGGTCTGTTGCTTGTGGGTGCCAGTGGTTGACGATGGTGGTCTAACAACAGTACCAGTGGATTAAAAAGGAAACAATCATGCAATGAACAGCAGCAGTGCCACAAGGAATGAAAGTAGCAAACGTCGACCGACCGAACAAGCAACCAAGCAACCGACCAACTAAGAACCAGCATCAACAATAATTTTCAATGTCAATGCAAAAAAGAAACGAAAATAAAAATACGAGAGTGAAGAAGAACAAAACAAAAAACAAATGAAGATCTAACCACATTCATACCCAGTAGCCAATGTTAGTGGATACGAACACACATACACACACACTCGTGCGATGTTCCGT
This sequence comes from Musca vetustissima, assembly GCF_032173495.1. NCBI lineage: Eukaryota > Metazoa > Arthropoda > Insecta > Diptera > Muscidae > Musca > Musca vetustissima. Next base: position 6,626 of record NW_026887342.1, read on the forward strand.
TTCTTTGTTTCGATTCATATAAACCAGTGTGGAAACATGAACTAAGACTCATACACACTCTCGCACAACTGAAACCCACAAACCATTGCACACAGCTACAAGAAATGTAAGAAAATGAAAGAAAAGATTTTCCCGGACACACATGTACACACACAAAGACATGAACGTACAACCAACTTGTTGTAACATGAACAGTTTGTTACTGTAACTGTGTATTGTGGACCATAAAATTTACACTATATTTCGTGTACTGGTGTATGTAGTGAACATGAATATAAAATCATGTTTTCGTTCTACTAACCTAACCTCAAATAATGAGTTATAAGTGTGAGATACATTGTCTCGCACACACACATGCACAGTCACATCTACAAACACACACACGATTTGCCAATTCAACAGAAACAAATCTTTGACCCAGTGTATACGTTAACATATGAGATGGTTTCATTTCGTATGTGTTAGAGTGTGCCTGCGTGTGTGTGTGTGCTTACATACATGCTAATGGTTTGAATTGTCTTAGGTCATATAGCATTGCCTGTTGGCCATTACATCTTCCACCGAAGGCAATCAACATCATTTGCTAGATGACCCATACACATACATACATCTATTTTTCTTACTTAACATTATCGAAAGTGCTAAATGTTTGAGGATGAAAGTTCAAATGGTTGGCAAATATTATTTCAGTTAAATCTGCTGAATATTCATCCAAAATTGGTGAATATGAGTTTATGTGGTGGAGTAGCAGATGTTTTTGATAGAATGCATATTGAGGTGAAATTATTAATCTAGTAAAATAAGGACGGGTTATACGACCAGAACACAACAGCAACGTGTTGATATCGTGTAATAAGCATGCGAACATTCCCTACCCCTATTATAGGGGATGTATAACTTTTTGGCCATAATTAGGTGGGTTTATGAAAAAAATAAATAAATATCAAATAAAGGATCTTCGGGGACGCTGATTACGATTCTGCAAAAAAAAAAAAATAGGGATCATTAAAAAAAAATGATTTTATCAAATTATTTTTAAGCAATTAGATTTTTAAATTAAAAAAATGGATTCAAAAAGGTGGATCAAATATAAAAAAAAATTAAATATTTAATTTCTTACCAGTATTTGATATGAGAAACGCATATAGCATCTCATAATTAAATTTAAAATATAGCCGATTTGGTTGAAAAATCCCCAGAATGTAGAAACTTATGTCAATATGAATAGTTTTTGGTATGATGATTTCGTACTTAGTGATAATTAAAAGCAGTGAGCGAAGCAGTATAGTCGGACGGGGCCGACCAAATGATACCCTACATAACTACAACGAAAAGCAAACTTTGCGGTTCTCTATTCTGAGCCTGGGCAATATTTCGTGATATTCGAACCCTTTTTACCGATTTCCAACACTGGCATATTTTCCAATTTTTTTTTTGAAGTGAATGTTTACGCCATAAAATAAAAAATTGGTCACTTTAGGTTTTGTTTAATTTGACCCTCGGAATATTGATTGATAATAATCTAAACTGCGGCAGCCGTATTTGTAAAATATGTGATGTTCTGCATATAATAATTGCCTCTAGTGCGACTAGAAAATCGGACAAAATTAAAGTTTTCGGTTCATTGCACCCCCTGAATGAAATCTCAATTTCACCGAAAACTATAGGCGTCGTTCTTGACCATAATCGGAACTTCATGTACAATTTCAAAGCGATCAGCGCGACATTTTCGTCCTCTAATAAAGTAATAGTAATACTATGCATATAGTCATCTTTACCTAATTACGTATAACTTCCACATCTGAGTACATACAGCCATATAATTGGTATCAATTTGAAGGTCAACCACTCCTCTTGGATATACTATCAACTTCTCGGGTATTTGAGCAAGTATATACGCCCCAGAATAAAAATTTTGTAATTTTTCACACAAAAGTTAGGGTCCATTTGACCCGCTAAATATTGACCGATCTTTATCAAAACAGGTATGCTTATTCTTTGGCCCAATCCCCTTCTTCATGTAAAAATTCGAGATTTTTGGGCCATAATTGCGTCCTCTGAAGCGACTAGAAAAACCGACAAAAATTAAGTATTTGGTCCATTTCCCCTAAATATTAACAATAGGGGTCTTCATAGATCAGAACCCATCCTACATGCAAAATTTCGTGAAGATTGGTCCATAACCGTGGCCTGTATCGTGTTTACAAATTATAATGGACAGACGGACGGACGGACACACATATCTAGATCGATTCAGCTAGTCGAGATATGACGATCGGTATATTTAAAGGTGGGTCTAGGACCAATATTTCGCGGTGTTACAAACTCTTTGGGGCTGCACAAAGCTGTAATACCCTGACAACATAGTAATACTATGCATATAGTCATCTTTACCTAATTACGTATAACTTCCACATCTGAGTACATACAGCCATATAATTGGTATCAATTTGAAGGTCAACCACTCCTCTTGGATATACTATCAACTTCTAGGGTATATGTTCTTCAGGAGCAAGTATATACGCCCCAGAATAAAAATTTTGTAATTTTTCACAAAAAAGTCAGGGTCCATTTGATCCGCTAAATATTGACCGATCTTTATCAAAACAGGTATGCTTATTCTTTGGCCCAATCCCCTTCTTCATGTAAAAATTCGAGATTTTTGGGCCATAATTGCGTCCTCTGAAGCGACTAGAAAAACCGACAAAAATTAAGTATTTGGTCCATTTCCCCTAAATATTAACAATAGGGGTCTTCATAGATCAGAACCCATCCTACATGCAAAATTTCGTGAAGATTGGTCCATAACCGTGGCCTGTATCGTGTTTACAAATTATAATGGACAGACGGACGGACGGACACACATATCTAGATCGATTCAGCTAGTCGAGATATGACGATCGGTATATTTAAAGGTGGGTCTAGGACCAATATTTCGCGGTGTTACAAACTCTTTGGGGCTGCACAAAGCTGTAATACCCTGACAACATAGTTCTGAAGGGTATAAAAATGCTAAATTACAGCAAATTTGGTTTGACAGGAATTAAATAAAAAATGGACCAAATTTATCATTTTTTGTAAGAACTATTTTTATACCCTACATAACTATGTTATCAGGGTATTATAGCTTTGTGCAGCGCCAAAAGTTTGTAACGCCGCGAAATATTGCTCGTAGACCCACCTTTAAGTATACTGATCGTCATATCTCGACTAGCTGAATCGATCTAGAGATGTGTGTCCGTCCGTCCGTCTGTCCATTATAATTTGTAAACACGATACAGGCCACGGTTATGGACCAATCTTCACGAAATTTTGCATGTAGGATGGGTTCTGATCTATGAAGACCCCTATTGTTAATATTTAGGGGAAATGGACCAAATACTTAATTTTTGTCGGTTTTTCTGGTCGCTCCAGAGGCCGCAGTTATGGTCGAACTTTGTGAAATTTTACATGGAGAAGGGGATCGGCCCAGAGAATGAGCATGCCTGTTTTGATAAAGATCGGTCAATATTTAGCGGGTCAAATGGACCCTGACTTTTGTGTGAAAAATTACAAAATTTGTATTATATGGCGTATATATTTGCCCCTGAAGGACCTAGACCCTAAAAGTTGATAGTATGTTCAAGAGGAGTGGTTGACCTTTAAATTGATACCAATTATATGGCCGTATGTACTCAGATGTGGGAGCTACACTTAAATATTTACAGGTGCTTACGTATTCAGACATTATTTAGTAACCCAAAACCACACTAGAGGGCGGAAATATAGCGCTGATCGCTTTGAAAATTTCCATGAGATTTCAGTTATGGTCAAGGACAACGCCTATAAATTTCGGTGATGGTCAGATAATAATTTTAGGATGAAGTGGACCGAAAACTGTTTTGTTTTGAGTCGATCTATAGGCCACAATTGAAAGCCCAACAAGTAAAGCCCGCGTCTACTGAATATTAGTAATATTTGTTTACCTTTAGTCAGGTTTCAAGAGGGTGCAAATAACGCAAAGTTAGATTTTCGTGGAAGTTGTGTAGGGTATTATATGTCCGACTATACTGCTCCGCTCACTGGTTATATTATAACGCTTAGGTTTTGAACGGTCGTAGACAGTGGCAAAATTCTCGACAGAGAACATATCACATTGATACTATACCCTTAAAATATCCTCTAATCATGTTCGTCCGTATTATGTCTAATCATGTCCTTTTTTTACATCTTAACACCAACAGACGGACGTTGGTGTTAAGATGTAAAAAAAGTACAAGTCGCATGTATAATCCGATTTGGATGATATTTGGTATAGCCCATTTCTTTGGCGCAAGGACAAACTCTATTGAAATTGGTGAAAATCTGTTCAGATGTAGATAAAGCTCCCATATATATATATATATATATATAACCAGTAAGGAAAGTAGTAAAGTCGGACTGGGCCAACTATATGATACCTTTCACCACTTTGGGTATATTGTTCATATGTATCCTAACAATTTCATGTCTATGTTCCCTCGATTTAGAGTGGACAAATTTATGAAAATCGATTTATGGAAAATTTTAAATATAATAAATATAGACTTATATCTGTACGCCATGCCAAATTTCGTACAATATATGTATATATATATATATATTCGTCCGATTTAAAGTAAATGGTTTACTAAAGTCCCTGTATATTTTTCGATTTGGACGATCAGTGGAAATCAGTTAAGATTTAGATATACCTCCCATATATATTTTCGTCTGATTGAATGTAAATGGTGTACCTATAAATCTTTGCACGCAATTTGGCACAGCGTACTGAATTAAGACAGAATGATGTGTGTGAATTAAGTCAGAATGAAGTTTCGTGAAAATCGGTTCAGATTATTATATAGCTCCGATTTTATGTAAATAGTGCACCAAAGTCTCTATATATCATTCGATTTGCACAGAATTTAGCATAGCGTACCGAGTTAGGTCTAGAATGATGTGTGTTAAGTTTCATGGAAATCGGTTCAGATTTAGATGTAGCTCTTATATATATACTTCCATTCGATTTAATGGATATG
>NW_026887343.1:0-11446 GCF_032173495.1 Musca vetustissima
CCCTTCACAACTTTGGGTACATACAAGAGATGCAAATATATACAATATCTGGTAAATATAACATACTTCGCATCTTTGATTTTTGGTATTGGGCGAAATTAAATGTGTGATCTACATAGATATTTGAACCAATGAAAAACCATACACATACCATTTTGAAATCAATGAAAAATTGCATGTCAAACGGGCAGACTTGGATTCTTTGGTACCATTTGTATGAAATCGAGTAAAATTATGTATGGGAGCTATATATAAGCACATGGATCTAATTGAGCAACCGTTGCATATAACATTTGTTTAAATCGTGTAAATCAAACAGACATATGCCTTTCGGCATTTACATAAAATTGAACGAAATTTTATATAAGACCTAAATCAAAATCTGAACCGATTTCAACAAACCTTATCACACATCAATTTTCCTAAATAGCATTTGATATGCAAAATTTTGCTCAATCGGACAAATATTGGGAGTTTGGTGTATCATTCACCAAAAATCGGACGAAACTATATATGGGAGCTATGCCTAAATCTGAACCGATTTTAACAAAACTTTGCAGACATCAGTCTGCACCAAATTCAGTAGTCTGTGCAAAATTTTGTCCCAATCGGACAAATATTGGGTGTTTGATGTATCATTCACATAAAATCGGACGAAACCATATATGGGAGCTATATCATACATAAGAATGGACCTGATTCAGTGCGCTGTGCAAAGTTTTGATACAATCGGAGTTTGGTGCATTATTTACCTTAAATCGGACGAAAATATATATGGGAGCTATATCTAGCTTACCACTCATCACTTTAGCGAATTATTTAATAACTACTATACAACTATTACAACATGGACATTAATGCGAGCATATAAATATACAAGGGTTTACCTAATTGTAAATTAAATTTAGTAAATATTGCAGCTGCATATATGCGTACTAATTGACCATATCTAAATTTAAATTTAATAACTTCAGCAGGGGCAGCGAAGCGCCACGGGTCCCGCTAGTTTTATATATATAGATATAGAAGTAACACAATGCTTATACGTTTTTGGTATTATAAATACATTTAGAAAATATTAGCTTTAATTTAATATCTTAAATACTGATGATATGAAGCTTACATACATCGATGTTTTGTACTAAATTCTTTAATCCATTTTTTATTGAGATCAATATTTATTAAAAATAAATATATTATAAATAGGGGAAAAAACAAAGCAACGTAATTCAAGATAAAAAAATTAAGTGTGTAAATTTTCAACAGATTCAATATGTTTCAATTGGTTTCTTTAAATTTCAGCCCTTTCCTCTTCCACACCATTTGCTTTTAAAGAACACTGCAAATTATCACAGGTTTTGCATGCATCCGTATGACATCTTTTAAAGCCCAAATTGAAATTATTGTTGAAAATTTCGCTGAATACATAATGCGAAACAGGATGCCCATTTTTAAACTCAGAAGAATTTTTATATTCATCGAACAGTTTATTTAAATTTAAATTTGGATGTAAGAATTTTTTTGAAGATTTCTTACGACTGTAATGCGATACGTATTTTGGGAAGAGATTTATAAAATTAATGACTTTGCAACGATCTTGTTCCGATGTTTTATTTGCAGGAGCTCCTCGCCCGCGAGTCTCAGCAGCACTAGGATTTTTAATCATACTTTTCAATGCCCTTTCTATTCGTGATGGCGTTAAGTTCAAACATTTAATATAGAAATCCCGGCAAACTTTGTAAGAAACACCATCAGCATTTTCCAAACTGTACTGGAAATTCTGTCTCATTTTCTGTGGAATTATTGGATCGAATTTAGGAGGCACAGAGATTTTTTTCACTGTTCCTCGAATCAGTAAGGTCTTTTGTGTCCAATTCAATGTTTTGTAAAAATTGTCGAATATTTCTTTCTGCCATAAAATGTCAATTTTTTCCTTGCCGCAATTAATCTACCACGAGTAGTTTTGTGTGCATTACCACACTCAACATTTTTCTTTGCAATCGTTCGCTTATGGCTTTCCAATTTTGTTTGTCTTTTTCGTGGATAAAGCGTTACTAAAAGTTACAGAGAAAAAATTCCTTAGCCATGATATTTAGATATTGAAATAAAATCTAATATCTATAATAAAATATTACTTACCATGATTTTCATCTTCCATGTTTGCGATCGAAAATATTCAAGCAAATAAATGTATAGTAAGCTCTCTGCAAAAACGATAATAAAAGAGTAACCGATCCTAAGAGTCAACCACCAGCGTTTGGTAATTCACTTGAAATCTACAAGAGAGCATGAATGTTAATATGTGTGAGTGTCACATGTACGCTGCACTGCTTCATTTTTGCTCTGTTAAATTTTTTGCGTCGTTTTTGCTCTGCACAATTTACGATTCGGATCATTAGTACAGCCTGTTCTTTGTTTACAATTTAACACGAACGGACGGGCATGAATAAATCGACTCAGAAAGTGATCCTATGTATATTCCCAAAAGGAAACATTTGTCTATTTGGATTCCTTTTGCCTGCTACAAACATATGTTACAAACACATGAACATTATTCTCTGTGCTACAGTGTGGTAAAGAGTATACAACTTACCCTATAAATTCTTATTTTAATTCCCACTCATTAATAAAATTGAGAAGGGTATTATATTTTTATCTTTCCGTTTATATCTCATCAAAATAATAATTTCCGAACCTATAAAGTATATATTTTTATCACGGTAGAAGCAAAACTTTCAAAGAGTTTCCTGCTATCTTAAATAATGTCAATATTAATTGCAAATCTGACAGCTGATTGCGTTTTCTTTATTTTATAACGTTGTATGTCCCTCTGTGAACAGTATTTCAATAAAATCTAAACTAACACGTGGCATATTTTGTTCACCAAAATATCCTAATTCCAAATAAATTTTCAAATACTTAGCAACCGAAATCTCTCTCCCGGAGAATATTTGCTTTTTCATACCATGAACATATTAAAATGACTGGTCAAGTTTATTGACCTACTTCAGCTTAAAATGTGTTTATATGTACTAATCAAATAACTGTGAAATTCCAAGTATACGTTTTGGTAAACAGTACAATATTTATATTTTAGGAAAAACGTTTTCTATGTAGGAGAGAGTGGCAAGGGGTATAGAAATGAAAAAAAATTGCTCGTACCGACAATTTTCTGACAATTCGTTTTGTGTATTTCGTATTTGTTGACATTTTATATATGTATATTTAAATGTGAAAAAGCAACAAATAAAAAAATATTTTGGAAACCGAATTGCCTTGTATAGACGCATGGAGCAAGTTCAAAAGAGAACGATAAAAATTGCCGCAAGTAAACTCGCCTAATATAAATCAGGACATATTTAGGACTGAATGCTATTTACAATTTTTTTTTCAAATTCGAAAGCAACTATTCAAATTGGCTTCCGCATGAGTGTCACGTTGTATTAAAAATACAAATGGTGTTTCAATTGATGGCCAATTATTTTAACATACTCGTCCCATACATAGTTGACTGCATTTTGGCATCTATATATATAAAATAGAAAAAAAATTAGTTTGTTTGCTTGTATGTTACCGATAGACGCAAAAACCGCTGAACAGATGTTGATGAGATTTACACAGTATGTCATGACATGCCCTGAAAGTAACATAGGCTACATAAACTATTAATATATCATCAATAGTAAACATACCTCAAAAATTCAGAATATGTAATATGCGTATATCTTAAGAACGGTCACAGATACCGTCTTCAAAATTTGTCTGAATAACGTAGGTGTAAATACACATCATCCATACAAAAATGAGCCTGCTACAATTGGGGGAAATGCACTGCCCGTTGCACTTAAATTATTAATATGTAGGAAATAAAAAATGTTTCGTTTCTAGATGCAAATACTGAGATTTTCACCGCACATCATACAATCCGAGGAAAATAACGTAGGCTATACAAACATCTAAAATTCGGCGCGGATGTGGAGTTATAGCATAGGAAGAAATCATAAATCTGAAATAATATTTCAATTAGACAAACAGAAATGTCAAAGAAACAGAAATTTTTGTATTTAAAACAAATACAATTACATACATTTTATATTAGCCCTGCTATAAATTCTATAAAATTATTCACCAACAATATAAGGGAGATATAAACAATAGAAGGACCTGAACTAAATATGACCAAAGCTATTATTTCGCGAATGTATAAAGTAAACGACTAACTAAGTTGTCATTCCATATTGGGAATTGATCTTGGTTTCTTAAAAATACCAAGGTATGTACAGTTAAGCCTAATAATACATTGAGGTTCGGTTAAAATATGAAATGGCAAAAATGTATTCATTTTTAAAACCTTTTTTGACAATGAAACAAATATACAAAATTCAAACTTAGTAAGAATTATACAGCAGGGATCTATTATTCGGAGCGAGGAAGGGATCAGACAGACATATAGGTTGGTGATAATGGGAATGAATGACTGTATTGGCCTTTAAATAAACCAAATTTGTTTAAGACAAATTTGTTTGTTTAGTTAAAGGTGATATTATGTTTACCGAACTATGATACCGATATCGCACTTATCAATAAGTACCAAACATTGTTATCCGTGGGAATTATAGGTCATGAATCAAAACCCATATTGATTTAAGTTTGGCAGAATGCCATCATTAACCTAGCTTCCTAGGTTAAAAATGTAGTAGGAGCAGCGAAGCGACACGGGTTCAGCTAGTTTTATATAAAGAAGTTTTATATATATGACAGTCAACTGAAAGTTTTTACAAAAGACATTTTATAATTTTGTCACGAACAGACAAACAAAACTGTACACTTAATACAAAATCTTCTTCTTCTGATTGATCGACTTAGCTAGTTGACCAATATTTCGCGGCGTTACAAACTCTTGGGGCTGCACAAAGCTATAATTCACATATGCAATACTTTAGAATCGAATTTTGAAAATTTAAATTTGAAAATTTTGAAACTTTAATAAATTTGTATATATATATATATATATATGTTAGAGATTAGTAGAACAGGAAACTTTGAACTTCGTTTATTTTCATTCGATAAAAAAAATTGTATTTATGCGTTTCATGGTCCAGTTGTTAGATATTTGGGTAATTATGAAATATGAAAAAAATTGCATATAGATGAAGAAAAGTAATAAATTAGTTGCTTCAATACACTTAATTAGTAATGATGAATGCAAAAATGAAGGTATAAAAAATTACATACGAGGAAGTGGAAGTAATGAACCAGCGAACAACCAGCTTTTTGGAAGACAAATTTCTCAGAAACATAAAATGTTATTTAGACACTTGTTTACTTTAAAGATTTTGATTAAATGCTATGAAAAAGCTATACATATATTTGATTACAAAGGAAGCTTCTACAATGGCCTTCAAAATTGTTTCATTGGTTGCCGATCACGCATTAGTTCATTACTAGTGCTGGGTGGCGTATAATCGCTATTAGTGTTTTCGGAAATTAGTCATACGCACCGTGTACTTCGCAATGGTATTAGAGTCATTTTGCGCTAAAGAGAACCCGTACGAATGAGATCCGTACATAATTTTATTACTTTAATTTGTATAGAGGTGAACCCATATTTCCTTTTGATTATATACGTAGAATCACTTTTGGACTCGATACATGCGTTTGCATTGTGTGCCAGTATACATATGTTTAATTGTAAACAAAGTATTTATGAAAATTCCAATTTGAAAATATCAAATTGGAAAAATATCTGATAAAATTAGGAGTTTGGTGCACCACTTACTTAAAATCGGACAAAAATATATATAAAAGCTATATCGAAATCTAAACCGATTTCAACGAAACTTGTCACAGGTTAGTTTATACTAATTTCAGTATGTTTTGTGCATATCGGTCACATTTCGAGTTCTTGGTGCATCATCTGGACCTAATTGAGCAACCGCGGCATACAGCGTTTGGTATGCTGCAGCACAGAGTGCTGTCCACAATTCGTGCAGATCGAAAGGTATATTTATACTTTGGTACACCAATTACATAAAATCGGACAAAACTATATATGGGAGCTATATCTAAATCTGAACCGATTTTCTCGAAACTTAGCACACATCATTCTACACTCGATTTAGTACCCTATGCCAAATTTCGTGTAAATCGAAAGATATATAGGGACTTTGGTGCACCATTTACATAAAATCGGACAAAAATATATATGGGAGCTATATCTAAATCTGAACCGATTTTCAGGAAACTTAGTACATATCATTCTAGACCTAATTTAGTACGCTGTGCCAAATTTCGTGCAAATCGAAGGATATATAGGGACTTTGGTACACCATTTACATTAAATCGGACGAAAATATATATGGGAGCTATATCTAAATGCGAACCGATTTTCACGAAACTTAACACACATCATTTTGCACTTAATTCAGTACGCTATGCAAAATTTCGTGCAAATCAAAAGATATATAGGGATTTTGTTGCACCATAAACATAAAATCGGATGAAACTATATATAGGAGCTATATCTAACTCTGTACCGATTTTCACGAAACTTAATTCAGTGCGCTATGCCAAATTTCGTGCAAATCGAAAGATATATGGGTACTTTTGTGCACCATTTACCTTACATTGAAAGAAAATATATATGGGAGGTATACCTAAATCTGAACCGATTTTCATGAAATTTAGCACACATCTTTCTAAACTTAATTTAGTACGCTATGCCAAATTTCGTGCAATTCGAAAGATATATAGGTACTTTGATGCACCATTTTCCTTAAATCGGACGAAAATATATATGGGAGGTATATCTAAATCTGAACCGATTTTTCCCAATTTCAATAGGGTTCGTCCTTGGGCCAAACAAATGAGCTGTGCCAAATTTCATCCAATTCGGATCATAAATGCGACCTGTACATTGACTTAAAAAGTGATTCTATGCATATTCTCAAAAGGAACCATGTGTCTATCTCGTTTCCTTTTGAATGTTACAAACATATGCACAAAGACATAATACCCTGTACCACAGTGTGGTGAAGGGTATAAAAATAATCAGCCACAAAAAATATAAAAAGCTGTAACATGCTAAATGACCTGTGTCAAGTTTAAATCGGCTTAGAGTTTCATATGGTTCTTACACTAAAGACCCTAAGTCTGCCCGAGTTAAATTTGCTAAATTTGGTTAAACGGATCTAAAGTCAAACTCATCTTGTATGTACCCAAAATGATGTAGAGCATTATATAGTCGGTTCCGTCCGACCGTTGTCTCTTTCTTACTGCTTCTAACTTAAAAATGCATTTACATATATTTTTTATATTCCTTATAATCATATATTTTACACATTTGTTGCTATTATATCTCAAATGTATGTAAGTTGTACGTTTATGCATGCAAAATTTTAAAAATACGCAAATGAACCACCACTCAACCAGGCAAATGGTTATTCCGCATAATATTAAACACTTATTTTAAATTGTGCATAATTATTCGATTTTCTATTTCATTATTCAATTTAATATGATTTATTTAAATACTGATAACGGTTCGGATTTAGTTCGGTTCGGATTTAGATATAGCTCTTATATATATTTTCGTCCGATTTAAGGTAAAAGGGGCACAAATGTCCCTCTATATCTTACGATTTGCACGAAATTCGGCACAGAGTACTGAATTAGGTCCAGAATGATGTGTGCCAAGTTTCGAGAAAATCGGTTCAGATTTAGATATAGCTCCCATATATAGTTTTGTCCGATTTCAGGTAAATGGTGCACCAAAGTCCCTATATATCTTTCGATTTGCTTGAAATTTGGCATAGAGTACTGAATTAGGTGCAGAATGATGTGTGCTAAGTTTCGAGAAAATCGGTTCTGATTTAGATATAGCTCCCATATATAGTTTCGTCCGATTTAAGGTAAATTGTGCACCAAAGTCCCTATATATCATTCGATTTCCACGAAATTTGGCACAGGGTACTGAATTAGGTCTAGAACGATGTGTGTTAAGTTTCCTGCAAATCGGTCCAGATTTAGATATAGCTCCCATATATGTTTTCGTCCTATTAAATGTAAATGGTGCACCAAAGTCCTTATATATCTTTCAATTTGCACGAAATTTGTCACAGCGTAATGAATTAGGTCTAGAATGGTGTGTGTTAAGTTTCCTGAAAATCGGTTCAGATTTAGATATATCTGAACCAAATAAAAAAAATATCTGGCCAAATAAAAAAATTAGTATCGGTTGCAGAATGACATGTTTACGGATCCAATTTCATTTTACTGGTCCTTTAAAAAAATATATATTTTTTGAAATTGTACTGCTTTCTCGATCCTTCCGATGGACCAATGCAAATAGTACGTCTTTTACACTTTTTGTTCCTTTCGGTAATTTAATGCTAATGGTAAAATATGTAGTACGTTTTAGTACTTGAGTAGCCTTATAGTACGAATTTGTAATATAATATTTTGACACAGTGCATCATTTATTATACAGAGACACGCGTTTATAGGGAAGATTTACATAACACATTTTATTTGCCATAGTCAAAAATAAATACTAAAATTCGGATATCTGTCTTTAACCATTCCTATTTAGAATTCTTTAGTACAATTTTTTTAAATAATACCGCAGTATAAAATGTGTTTTACTTTGTAGTATAGTTTAGATCTTATTTCTGGAAAATATGTATGTATAAATGTTTATTGTAAAAGTTCCATATAAGTATTAAATAACAGGTTCCGTTCCTTTATTTAGTACAATCCGAATTTGAAAATTATACTTTTCCCACACAGTGCAGTATTTGCATTTTGGTGCCATTTAGTACGAATTTTCAATAAACCAAGCCTCTTATTTGTACTAAGAGTTGGAAATTGTTGTACTCTAAATGAATGATAGGCAGAATCCAAGACACCAAAGCATAAATGGAACCACTGCATACGGAGAATACATTACCCCGTGTGTGGGAACCTTCCGAATCGACGTAGTATAGACCGGGGCCTCTCTTGTCGTTGCCAGCCAACATCATGCCCATACCCAGACCCATTCCCTTATATTCATGGAAAATATTGGCCACATTTTTATTGGGAGCTGCAACAGACGTTCTTATCCCAGTATACACAATCGGCAGCACCACAATCCAATGTACCCAACAAGAATTGATTGATTTCGAAAATTGTCTTCATAGTCTGTGAAGCGATGTATTAACCACCAGTGCTCTAAATTTACATTTATATTTTTTACCATTCACCATTAGTACAATTTTCCAGAAATACATATGTAGGCATATCGCTCTATTTGTAATAGTTAAGCTTCACAAATTTGAAATTTCAATCACTAACTTTTCCATTACAATTTTTTGTACCATTTTAGTACTAATTTCAAATATATATTACTAATATATCAGTACATTTTAGTACTATTTAAAAAAAAAAAATATGCATAGCTTCTATTTGTAAACTAGTAAGCTACATAATAAATTTCAGATTTCTATTTTTACCAGTGCCATTGTATTTCATTATTTAGTACATTTTATCACCAATATAGTACTAATTTACAAAAAAAAAAAAAAAATAAAGCAATATGCGAAGTTTTACATTTCTATATCTATCGGTTATAAAGCAACATAATATTTACACCTTCTTAGTACATTTCAGTACTAATTTCCAAAAAGTATGTACTAATTTCTAAATTTTGTTCACACATCCTGATGCGCTTATAATTGTCTAAGCTGTATACAACTGCCAACCGTTCCGGTTTCAAAGGAACAAAAAGTTTTAGTACTTTTTATAACCATTTTATTACTACTTTTCAAAAAATATTTTTGCAAATCATTAAATTTGTATTAGCTTAAGCTACATACCAAGTTTCAGATATGTATATCCGCCTATTCCATTCAAATATAATATTTAGTACTTGTTAGTACTAAATTCATTCATACCACTTGGCTTATCGTAGGCAAAGCTGCATACCAAATATCAAAGTTCTACATCTAACCGTTGCCGCGTAATACAGTTTTTAGTACCTTTTAGTTCGAATTTCCAAGAACCCCATCTTATCGCACTCCTACGCACCAAACCAGACCTATATGCCAAATTTCTCAAATAGTGTATCCGCTTTGACCAATTTCCGCATACTCTCATAAGGTGGACCTTCCTCTAACTTTCTAAGAGCCTATTCACCATTTTCAATATTTCGATGTTTTTAGCTGCATTTCTCACTAAAGAGTTTGGTAAGCTATGCAAAATTACGTCTCGATGACATACTCCTCGAATATCAGATGAACAAATATATGGGATCTATATCTAAATTTGAACAGGAATTTAACACTCTTTCTAGACTCAATACTGCGTGCTATACGAAATTTCGTGTCATTTGCACAAAGATTGGAACATAGGTTTTATTTGAATTAATGTAGCACAAAATTTTGAATAGAATTATGAATTAATTTTTAATTCATTCAACGGTTTGTTAATAATATTGTAGTTGAAATAATTCCTCACAGCATTGCATTTCCAAGCTATTTTAAGTCATTGAAAATATTTTATTTTCCTCGTCCATTACGGTTGTCCATACTTTTCCTTATATTAAATGGTCTAAAAATTTACGAATTTTTATATCAATGACATAAATTTGTTAACATCATAATATAAATCTTTGGAATATAATATTTTCTGCTTACTTAAACACTTAGAAAACAGTAAAATATTTCTATGACATCAGAGATATTACAAAAGTGTGTCTTCCTTTTGCAGAGTAGTAGTTCTAATGACTATTTTTACGTGAATTTTAGTACGCTTTAACCCTACGGTCAATAACAAAAAAAAAGTATACGCAGATCAATAACCGTGGTACATTTGTACCCGTCAGGGTGATTCGTGGAATTTAGAAACTACCTTGATTTTACTTTGGTATACAGGGACTTATACAGTTATTATTGTCAATTACTCACATTTTATGATTTTGAGATTGTGATTTGCGCATTTTTAACATTCTTTATTACTTCTAAGCGTTATTTTATGTTAGTTTATATATGTACGTCGAATTAGATTTGTAATAAATCAATTCAATTCCATTATAGAAAAAAGTTTGAAGTCAATGTGAAGAATAATTGGAAAATAACGGACAATAAACTTTGTGTTAGTCCCAGTATACCAAGTGAAAACCAATGTAGTTTCTGATTTCCACTAGTCGCCCTGATGGCCTCATGTTGCCTAGGGCCACAAAAATTTGCAGAGGTGTTGGGGAACACCTAAATAAGATCCCTATCAAGAAATATTTAAAAAGCCTAACCCATTCAAAAGCTACAAATAAATTATTATCATTGTCTTAGATAGATTATCATTAAAACATGGTTTAAAATATATATTCTTTTAACGTCTATATAATTTAGAGTTCCTACATCTAGATCAGATCCGTGCAGACTAATTTAAAACAAACCAGTACGGAAAGTAG
>NW_026887344.1:0-11477 GCF_032173495.1 Musca vetustissima
AAATCCACCCCTTTGGATAGGCTTGAAAAAATATTCTCTAAAAAATCCACGTCTTTGAGTAGGCTTGAAAAAATATATTTTAAAAAATCCACACCTTTGGGTAGGCTTGAAAAAATATTCTTTAAAAAATCCACACCTTTGGGTAGGCTTGAAAAAATATTCTTTAAAAAATCCACGCCTTTGGGTAGGCTTGAAAAAATATTCTTTAAAAATCCACGCATTTGGGTAGGCTTGGAAAAATATTCTTTAAAAAATCCACGCCTTTGGGTAGGCTTGAAAAAATATTCTTTAGAAAATCCTTGCCTTGTAGAACCTTGAAAAGATATTCTTTAAAAAATCCTTGCCTTGTAGAACCTTGAAAAGATATTCTTTAGAAAATCCTTGCCTTGTAGAACCTTGAAAAGATATTCTTTAAAAAATGCATGCCTTAGGTAGGCTTGAAAAATATTCTATAAAAATCCACGCCTTAGGTAGGCTTGAAAAATATTCTATAAAAAATCCACGCCTTAGGTAGGCTTGAAAAATATTCTATAAAAAATCCACGCCTTGGGAAAAAATATTCTATAAAAAGTCCACGCCTTGGGAAAACATATTCTATAAAAAATCCACGCATTGGGGAAAACATTCTATAAAAATATCCACGACTTGGGGAAAAAGATTCTTTAAAAAATCTTTAAGGTATCTTTCACAAAAATACATCTCCCAACGGGTTAATTTCCATCGTTTACGATAATGTTCAAATCGATTTTTCAAAAAGTCTCACACAATCCTATTCGAACGACAACAACAACAAGCAACTGCCACTGGAACACACATGTATGCCAGGATGTAGAAGCAATGTTAAATTTCAATCTGGTCCACTATCCCAAAAACATGAACATTTTTCACTTCAAATGGTCGGTGGAGGGTATCCAGACCAGAGCCAGCAACACAGTACCAAGGACCACACGCCGTTGCCACAGAATACCGAATGACTTCTTAAAGGGCGGACATGTGAGATTAAGTGAAAAAACAAACAGAATTTAGTTATAGACAGACAGACGGACAGGCAAGTATTGGGATTTTTGCATGAGATCTGTCCGAAAGTGGAAGAAGTTGAGCTAGAATATAAATCAGTCAAGACGGCGTTGTATGCAAAGAGAAGGTCCGATGAGAAAAATGAGTACACATCGTCGTTGAATTCAACAAGTGCCAAAGTGCCAAGGAGACGGCAAAAACTAAAAGCAAAAGTGAAGCTATGAGAAAAATTTTTCCAGCCTCCCGCACCACACCCCCTAACGACCACAATTGATGAATCATAAGCTCTCTTTGGGATACGGTTTGATTGAAAATAGTTTTGCATAAGAGAATACAGAGAACGATGCAGCACATTCCCATGTTCTCTCTGGGGATTGTAGTCAACGATGATCTTGAATTCGTTCGTAAGGCAATATCATTGCATGACTCATACAGCAATACCAATCAAAGGTCGTCGTTGTATTTGAGCTGCTCTGCAGATCTTTGCTAGACACCAGATCACAACTTATCCAGTAAGTGCATATCTGCTTGCCATTCGAATAGAGTATTTCTTCCAATGACTGTGTCAAAAGCTTTGAATTAAGTCAGTTACCAGGCGATCCCATATTGTTCGGACAGTCTAAAGCCTCTGTCAGCCTCCTTCTGCTGCCTGCCCGCTCGTTTTCAATGTTGTAGGACAGGCAGGCCTGTTGCATGAACAATTCTAGCAAACATGTAGTACGTAACCGTGAAGGCGATTGACGACAACAATGATGATGATGTTATTGTTGTTGGAGATGGAGCTGATGTGCCTGATGCTGCCTACTATTGCTGACTGGCTGGCTGGCGGGTTGTTAGTACTGATGGTGGTGGTGAAAGACCACCAACGACGTCGCCAAAGTATTTGATGTTAACGTTACTTACATACGCTGATTGGGGTGGTCCAGTCCACTAAATTCTCAATTTTGCTAATTTTTGTGTTCACATTCGAGTACTTGATCCTGTGTGAGTGTATGTTCAGTGTGCAGCAGTTATCAGGCACATGTCCAACAGTGGTATCATACGATGGCAAATTATTTGTATGAAGTAATTAATGAATTTTATATAATGTTTGATAAGAGGTTTCGATGAGATGAAACATTTAAAAGGAGAAGTTTTTTGCCGACTTTCGTAGAGAATTACGATTTTTGGCATTTTGTACACGTATTTCCTATAAACAGCTCAGAAAATCGTTAGCTGCAGTGTACACAGAAAAATTAATTCGTATATTATATGAATAGTGTTCAGAAAGTGTTTTCAATATCGGGATTTCTGCATTTTATGAATGCAATTTATAAAATTTTTAATACTGGTTCCTTGTCAGAGAGAGTAAAAAAAAACAAGTTGGGAGCGTGTGGCCAGAAACTTTTTGCCTTTTAATTTTTCTATTTTGAATCTATGTTTTTTTCTTCGTTATGTACTATCTTCAGTTGAACTATCGCGTCATTAGAACAATCATTTACAATGTTAAACATTCGGATGTATTTAGCATTTATATCGAAATAATTTGGAAAATTCATATGCGAATTTTGTAACACCAATGCAGAGGTCGGTAAGTGCCCAAAATTAATGAAACAATGGAATGGAAAATTAATCACAATCTAGTGAGTGAAACGTCGGAAGTTGTTAGCAACAGAAACAAATAAACGATTGCAAAAATAACAAACACCTGACAAGGAGAGATACAGAGGACCACAAAAAACAAACATAGCCGAACAATGAGTGGTGGTGGTGAATTTTTCTTGGCAGGAATACATTTGCTTTTGTCAAAAATAGAGAGAGAGATGGGAAACATGAGCGCAAATAATGGTAAAGTAGAGCGAAATGGGAATACTGTCCCGAATGTTGATAATTCAAACTACTAAATTCTGAAATGGGGGATTCTGTAAAAGTGGACCTACATTTAATACCAAACATCTTAGGTATAATAGCTAGTCTTGGGCAATCTCGTTCAGTTCAGTGAACGAACGAACTAGATCAAGGGGGCCGTTCAGTTGCTTGTATGGTTCAAATAGTTTCTCAGTTCAATTGGCACGACAGCGCACTCCAGTTAAGTTCTGGCAGTTCAACCATCCGTAAAGAATGATTACCTTTCACAGTCATTCGAAGGACTTTCATATCTATTTTCTCCACTTTTTAATGGGTGGTGGTCGATAGTATAACTCCGTTATTTAGTTGGTCAAAGTCAGTGCATCCGTGAACAACTCTGAAGAAAAACAATGTCGTTCCATTTTCAGTATTATTATTCGGTGTTATTAGGGTTTTAACAAATCTTAAATAAGACTTGGGAAATGCCGAAAAGGCGTGATAATAAAAAAGTTTTGGCAATAGAACCAATGTGGACAATAAATGGAAGGCTCGTCTAGTAGCGAAGGAGTTTACTGACACCTATTCGCCAGATCATTAACAATCCGTACAATAGCAGCATTAGCAGTAGAAAGACTATTGAACTGTTTCAAAGGGATTTCGTAAGTTCGAAAACGTATATCACTGACTTAATTGTAAAGGCAATAAGTCAATTTTTCTAGAAAATTTTCAAATTCAACATACGTTACTGGATTAACTTCATGTAAAAGCTTTGAGTCCATTGGGGATATTCGGAATTTTGGAAGGTTTGAGCACGTTTTTCAAACGGATTGGCTGTAATTTTATTTTTGGGACTCTCATTGGGTACAAAATCTCTACACCAAAAATTATCAATATTGGCCCACGTTCCGTAGTAGTCCTCATATTACTGTACTGCCAATTTTTGACAATTTGAAGATTTCAGTATGTACAAAGTCATAGCCCAAATTTCCTATAGCCTGCAGTTTGATATCGATATCGATTTTAAGTTTTTGACTGTGCCCCTCATAGTGGAGAGTATAAAAATTCGGCCCAGCCAAATCTAACGACGTTTTTCCTTGTCATTATTCATATTTATTCATATTTATTTTTTTCATTTTGCCTTTACGCAAATAAAATACAAAAAAATATTTTCAGATTTATGATACCCTTCACCACTTGGGTATATTGAACATATGTATCCTTATAATAGTATGCCAATGCTTCCTCGAAGGAACATACTCATGGCTTTTTGCAGCCTATGATAAATTTAATTCCATTCGGCCGGATTTAAAGTCGTCTGGGTACCATGGGACAAATTTATGGAAAACGATTTATAGCAAAATTGATGCACGCTATTCGGTACGCCTCACTGTTAAAAATTTAATCTCAATCAGACACCCGTTCGAAATACAAATGGAAGCTATGGCTGCATCTGCACCAATTTCAACAAAACCCAATAACGTCATTCAAATCTCAATTTGATACGTTGTGCAAAATTTCGTGTTAATCGGACAAACATTAGCAGTTTGATGCACCATTTATGTAAAATCGGACGTAAATATGTATGGGAGTTATATTTAAATCTGAACGGATCTTCACGAAACTAAACACACATCATTCTATAATCATAGCCGTGCAAATCGAAAAATATATTCGGACTTTGGTGCATCATATACAATAAATCGGACGAAATATATATAGGGCTATATCTAAATCTGAACCGATTTTCACGAAACATAACACACATCATTCTAAACTCAATTCAGTACGCTATGCCAAATTTCGTGCAAATCGAAAACTTATATGGGCATTGGTGCACCATTTACATTAAATCGGACGAAATGATATATGGGAGCTATATCTAAATCTGAACCAATTTTCACGAAACTTAACACACATAATTTTAGGCTTAATTCAGTACGTTGAGTCAAATTTTGTGCAAATCGAAAGATATTTAGGGACTATGGTGCACCATTTACCTTATGTCGGTCGATAATATATATGGGAGCTATATCTAAATCTGAACTGATTTTTCCCAATTTGAATAGGGTTCGTCATTGGTCCAAATGAATGAGCTGTGCCAAATTTCATCCAATTCGAATAATAAATGCGACCTGTACTTTGTTTACAATTTAACATGGGCAGACGGATGGACATGCATAAATCCACGTAGACCCATTTACTTTAGTTGCCTCTCAACGACAGCCGGTTAAATTGAGCTGTAAACCTCGGAAGAAGTGGCAAAGGTGTCCGAAGCAACAACTGTAGTGCAAACAAGTGTGCAGCCGAATATAATGGAATGCAGAAAATAGATATTGAAATTGTTCGAATGGTTCGGAAAAGTGATGGAACTGACAACTTAAATGCAATACCAATTGAACTGAGTGACCATGTGAACGATATAAGGCAACTGAAAGATGTGACCGATCTAGTTCAATTTTAAAAAATGACCTAGTTCGTTCGATCACTGTACTGCACGAGATTGGCCAAGACTAATAGCATCAAATGACAACAAACTGACAAACTACATAATGAAATCGTTAGCAGAAACATTGAAAATGAAAGATGTGGGAAAAGTCAATAAATATATAGGAATTGCATTTTCATTACAGGGAAGTAAGAGGAATGTATTGAATCAATTTTTAAACGGTCTAGAAAATTGTAAATCTGCAAATACACATTTAGAACCACAGAGTAAATTGGAGAATGCAAAAAATCCCCTATCAAAATTCACGTGGTGGAGGGTATGAAAAAGTTGTCCCAACTGAACTTAACGACCTTTTAACTAGTTTTAAAAAAATGCTTATATTTACATTTCAAATGGTTCAAATAATCCGTATTAAAATAAGAGAATGTCTGACATAAATTCAATGATAGGTATGACAATTTATTATCGTAATATCACTGTACAACACATCTTGCTTGTGAACAAATTCGATTCTACTGTCTTCTTAAAAATATTTATGGGGGATTATTAGTGAAGTTTTAATTGCTGAAAAAAATAATAAAATTAATAATATAAAATATGGTAGAATAAGAAGTTTGGACAAATTATTATCTATCTATGTTTTGGCGTTCAATATAAATTTGAAATAATTTTTTTTGGATCAGAATCAAGGCATATTTCGGGTTTCATTGGAAGTCTTCCCTTTCTACTTGAAAAATGGGATTTGTGGAGCAACTAGAAAAAATAAATATTAACCGATGAGTGGTCTAAAAGTTTATTATTATTTAAATTTCATTATGTTGTAATCTCTTGGAGCCAAATATTTTTAAAATATCTCTACAAATATTTTGCGAAAAAATATATAATCCTTCTACAACTGTTAACCACTTTTCACTTAAAAAAAGTAAAAAACAAAAAACATCCGACATCCGACTTTCGTTAAAGCCGCGGGATAACAAAAACCTTGCATAAATTTAATTAACAGCCGGTGGAAAATCAAAGGCCTGTATGGTTATCGGCCGATGCTGTAAGTGAAACAAACTGGGGTGCTCCCCCAGTAAGGAGGAGGAATATTTGTGTACATAGTATGTAAGTGAAACTTGTAAAATGCAGATGAGAAGCAACAAAAACAACAGCGAATACCAGAGAACAAAAAAGGGGAGCGCACACTGTTTTTGCTATGTGCGCTGTTAAGCGACCATGTCATGTCAAACAATATTAGCAGCAGCATTGAGGAAAATCCGCAGAAAAACTCAGGCAAAAATCAAATGTGAAAAGGCTACTGTGGAGCAACAAGTAACCATGTACAGATGAGGAGCATCATGCTCTTCATGACCACGATCAAAACAATGAAAATCCAAACGCATGCCAAGCGGCCTTCATTACTAATTGTCATTCGCATCAATTGATTTTAATAGTATTTTTTTTGGAATTTGTTGTAATTATTTCAAACAAAAATATTTTATTTGTGACAGTTGGAATTTTGTTGTGATTGCTTTCGTTTTTCTCTACCCCCCACCCCTTTTCCCCATTTGTATTGATTGATGATTTTTCTTACCCCATATCCCCATATTTGCAGAAATTCTTCATTTCAATGAATCCATCCCCCATTTGAATTGTGGAGGCAAACGAAGACGAAGTACAATTGAAGAATATTCTTTTGGGGGAGCCAATGAAGAACATTAATAAAGACCACACATTTTGACAACTGCAGTGCAGACCACCCAAGTTGAAAATTTATGTCGTACAACATTTGCAACAAGATCAACATGCAACATACTGCAACAACAAGAACAACCAATAAAGCCAAGATGCAAGCAATGCCCATGAAAAATTCTAAAGGCCTGTGCGCCCTTTTGTCTGTTGTAAGGGTATACGTATCGAAGATTAACCGAAAACTTTAGAACATTATTTTGTGATGTGTAGAAGACGAGGATGAAGACCACGCTTTGACGCATTTCATTTATTTGCTTTAAGAAATGTTATTGCTGTCGCAATTTTGAATTGTGAACAGTGGTTTAAAAAGTAATAAAAAAAATGAATAAGTTAAATAAATAATTAATAAGCGTGGATTTCTATGTTTTAAAAATAACGTATTTTCTCAAGCCCTGCCTACTTATAGCGTGAAATTTTTACACAATTTTTTCTCAAGTCCAAGGGTGGATTTTTGATACAATAATTTCTTGAGGCGTGGATTTTTTAAAGAATATTTTCTCAAGCCCAGCCTTTCCAAAGGCGTGGATTTTTTGAAGAATATTTTCTCAAGCCCAGCCTTTCCAAAGACGTGGATATTTAAAAGAATATTTTCTCAAGCCTAGCCTTTCCAAAGGCGTGGTTTTTGTTAAAGAATATTTTCTCAAGCCCAGCCTTTCCAAAGGCGTGGATTTTTTAAAGAATATTTTCTCAAGCCCAGCCTTTCCAAAGGCGTGGATTTTTTTAAGAATATTTTCTCAAGCCCAGCCTATCTAAGGCGTGGATTTTTTAAAGAATATTTTCTCAAGTCCAGCCTATCTAAGGCGTGGATTTTTTAAAGAATATTTTCTCAAGCCCAGCCTTTCCAAAGGCGTGGATTTTTTAAAGAATATTTTCTAAAGCCCAGCCTTTCCTAAGGCGTGGATTTTTTAAAAAATATTTTCTAAAGCCCAGCCTTTCCTAAGGCGTGGATTTTTTAAAGAATATTTTCTCAAGCCCAGCCTTTCCTAAGGCGTGAATTTTTTGAAGAATATTTTCTCAAGCCCAGCCTTTCCTAAGGCGTGGATTTTTTAAAGAATATTTTCTCAAGCCCAGCCTTTCCTAATGCGTGGATTTTTTGAAGAATATTTTCTCAAGCCCAGCCTATCTAAATTAGTGAATTTTTTAAAGACTATTTTATCAAGCCCAGCCTTTCCAAAGGCGTGGATTTTTTAAAGAATATTTTCTCAAGCAAAGCCTTTCCAAAGGCGTGGATTTTTTAAAGAATATTTTCTCAAGCCCAGCCTTTCCAAAGGCGTGGATTTTTTAAAGAAAACATTTCAGGGAAATTTCCTTCCAAAGGCGTGGATTTTTTAAAGAAAACATTTCAGGGAAATTTCCTTCCAAAGGCGTGGATTTTTTAAAGAAAACATTTCAGGGAAATTTCCTTCCAAAGGCGTGGATTTTTTAAAGAAAATGTTTAACCCACAATTTGAATAAAGGCGAAGCAAAAATAATATATTGAGTCAAATCTGAAATGAGTTGGTCTAGAAAATTGTAAATCTGCAAATAAACCTTCAGAACAACAAATAAAATTGGGAAGCCTTCAGAACCAGATCTTGAAGTAATGCAAAGTTTTCCCATCAAAATTCACATGGTGAAGGGTATACACATTTTGACCGTTCGAACATAACGACCTTTTAACTGGTTTTAAACAATTTTTTTATATTTCCATTCCAAATAATTCAAATATCCCATATCCCAAAAAAAAAAAAATAAATAAAAATAAACACAAAAAAAGTATTTCTAAACTAAATTGTATGTTAGATATGACAATTTAATATCGTAATATCACTGTGCAACACATCTTGCTTGTGAATAAATTCGATTCTACTGTCTTCTTAAAAATATTTATGGGGGATTATTAGTGAAGTTTTAATTGGTGAAAAAAATAAAAAAAATAATAATATAAAATATGGTAGAATAACAAGTTTGGACAAATTATTATCTATCTATGGATTGGCGTTCAATATAAATTTCAAATAATTTTTTGGATCAGAATCAATGCATATTTCCGAACCAACTAGAAAAAATAAATATTAACCGATGAGTGGTCCGAAAGTTTATTATTATTTAAATTTCATTATGTTGTAATCTCTTGGAACCAAAGATTTTTGAAATATCTCTACAATTTTTTTTATGCATTTTTTCTTATTATTTGAATGAATATATGTTTAACCCAGCCCTTTATAAAATTTACTTAAAAAATTTTTCACGCTTTTAGATTTTTTAAGCCCAGCCTACCCTCCATTTAAGGTGGAGTATATATTAAATTTGTCATTCCGTTTGCAACATCGAGAAATACTCATCGGAGACCCCAAAAAGTATATATATTCTTGATGAGAATAAAATTCTATGTCGATTTATGCATTCAGTCTGTCTGTCTGTCTGTCCGTCTGTTGAAATCACGATAGAGATCGCAAAATTTAAGATACAGTATTGAAATTTTGCACAGGCATCGCTAGTATTCCTAAGATTGGTATTGATAATGGCATATATCGGTCCACGTTTTGGTGTAGCTCCCATATAAGGGTACCCACCAATATTAGGTATTTTTGGAAATATAGGAAAGGTTTTTCAACCGAAGTGGCTGTAATTTGGTATTGAACTTGTACTGAACATTATTAATATTGACCCAATTTTTAGGGTAGCCCCCATATATCGGTCCACGTTTTGGTGTAGCTCCCATATAACGGTACTACTCAATATTCGGTATTTTGTACACGTTTTCTGACCTAACTGGTTGTTATATGGTGTTTTCGATTCTCATTGAATAACAAGTTTCAGGGTACCCCCCATCGTCATATCTCGACTACCTGAGTTGATCTAGACATGCCTACAATTTTCGGTGATGATAAGATCATTATTTTGGGATGAAATGAACCGAAAACTTAATTTTTTGTATGTTTTTCTTTTGAGTCGATCCATTGGCCACAATTATAAGTCGAACATCACAACATAACCCACGGTGAAGGGAATCTGGACAAGTAATTAGAAAGGTTGTACTGAATATTGGGAATATTCGAAAAATATGTCAGTGTAAGAAAGAGGTGCTGTTGACCGCAACTATCACGAAATATTGCCCAGGCTCGGAATAAAATCCGCAGAAAGTTACAGTCCTGTGATAGTTGTATGGGTAGCGTATGGTTAAAGACTATTTTTTGCTAATGCTCATAACACTGGTAATTTACTTATAAGGGTTTTTAACATTTTTTTTAGGTAAGCCAGCTTGATCCCTTTTACTTTTAAAGTGGGTTATGGTCACATTGATAACTTTCGGGAAAGGCAGAGAAGACTACAGTTTCAGATTTCGCCACAAATCCTTATTAGTTCTCTTAGTTTTTTTGCTGGGGATATTGTCCCTGGGAGTCATGTATCACTTCACTAAACAAAAAACCCTTCTTCCCCAATTTTGCTCATCCACAATGTCAAGCCTAAGTACTTTTTTAACAAACTTTTTAACGAATATAATCTCCACTTCTAGCTCACTCAGTATCCCTAAAAAATATTCGTTAAAACTTCCCACTTCTGGCTAGCATATTGCTCGAAAGAAGTGGCCTTCAATCAGCGATTTAATCTATCTGCAATTCGGCTGCCTTGTATTTTTGTTGGTAACACACATTTATACTTCAATTGTGATAAATCTTGTCGCTCCTTATTGTATTACTCCGCGGTCTAACCTTACGATCGGTTCAGATATGGGACCTCTATCTAGGTCCCATATATGGTTTCGTCTGAAAGGATGTAATCGAAATTTGTCCGATTGAGATGGGTTAGATTTTGCAATTGAGTCGAGAATGAATTGTGTCTTTTTTGAAATCCAGTTAGATTTTGCGATTTTGATGCACCAAATGCTCAAAGTAGGTCCGCAATTTTGACCGATCAACAGGACATTGTACAGACACAACAAAAAACATTCAAGAGGAACAGTTATTATGTTTGCTTTTAAATGGTTTATATATTACTGTAGGTTACATTAGTTCTATATAAAGTGATGCAGGGTATCATCTCGTCGGCGACGTCCGACTTTATTACCGGATTTTCCTCTTTAGCTTACATGTGTTGTAAAAATTTCTGCCATCTCCACTGAACAATGGAGATGACCAAATGTGGTTTATATAATTTCCAAACCACTATTATAAAAATTAAAAAAAAAAAAAACATTACTAAATACCTTAAACTTTATTATAGTAAACAACAAAACTTTATTGTCACATAATGCTCTTAACAATAAACCGACAGCGAATGATTCATCCTGGCGCGAAACAAGTTATTCCGTTTAATGGTTTCCCCCACGGCACCCCCAACTCCTGCCCACAACAATAAGGTGTGAAATTGAAACTTTAGATTAGTTAATAAAATAATAAAAAAAAAATCTCGAAATCCTTAAATTCTTTATTATCCACTTCACGCTATTAACAGCAAAACATTTTCAATA
>NW_026887345.1:0-11693 GCF_032173495.1 Musca vetustissima
TAATTTGATATTTTATAGTCGTATATGGTAACAAATCTCACTACCAAAAATGTTTAATATTCGCCCCCTTTTTGGTGTCGTCCCCATATAACCCCCTTTTTTATATTAAAATAGTTATATGATTTGTTCCGTGTTTGGGTATATTTCCAAGACTCGGTTGTAATCATTTTATCTGCGGAAGATACGAAAAAAACTAGAACATAAGGTTCGATAATTAGCCTTTTATATATATTCATATATATGAACTGTAACGCGCATTTAGGCCTAGCCCCTGTGTGGGAGGTACCAAAAGGGGTGGGCCAATATTCCCCATGTTCGAACTTGAACTAATTTTAGAAGAAATAATAAGGTGAGCAAATTTTGGATGAAATAAACATTTTTTTGAAACAAATTTGGTCCAAAGAAACATTGGGTCTAGGACCAATGTTTGGAACCATAATCGGTTTTTAGAAATGTCGGTATAGGTACACTTTTTGGTATGTTCCCTATATTTTTATTTCAAGTACCTGTCAGTATATCTTTGGTGGAGGGTATCCAAAGTTCGGCCAGGCCGAACTTAACACTTTTTCACTAGTTGAAGACTTTTTTTACCCTCCAAGTGCTTGTAAATCTATTAATAAAATATTTTGTTTAAAAAAATCAGCTTACTATCTTAATACCGAAAATGGTAGCCATATAAGGCCGCCTAACCCATTGTCAATACCAAACATTCTGGAAGTAGTAGTTCTATGGTGACTTCAACATACAAGTAAAGGGACATATGTTAATCGACATAACATTTTACTTCTATAAATACTTAAACATGTTTCAAATGGAATGAACAATTTGATATACCTTTCATCTTATATAGAAGAGTATAAAAATGATGATGCAAAATTTGCATCAAAATCCCGTTGCTTGATTCGCATTGAGGGACAATGAAGAATAACCGACGATTTTACACTGGAATGAAGAGTGTTCACTGCGATATTGTTGCCAGTTGTTATTTACATACAGACACCCCAAAAAAATACATAGACACAAGAAAGAATAATTCGCTAAATTTTAAAACCCCCAAACTTGGACTACATACTTCTGGTGTTGACAACAACAACGACGACGACGACGATACTATTGCTGTTGCGGCTGCTGATGATGACGACAATAATCCAATGATGACAATAATGTCCTGTTCGCTTGCCGTGGCTTGTCTGTCAACTGTTTATTGCAACGAAAACCGAAAACATGGACCGTCGGTTCGTTCGTCAATTCGCTTGTTCGCTCGCTGCTCATCACATTAATCAAAATCTCATTTTTGGTTGCATGCATTTTGCCCGCTGCATAGAATCCGTTATCATGTCATAGCATGAAACATCAGCAACAGTTACATCGTCAGCGTACCATGAAAAGACCTTGGTAAGCTAATTTGTATTGGGATGTAAGTATGTATGTACGTCTATGTGTATATGCGCTGAAGTGTCATTAGTATAACGCAGTGATTTACAGAATGTGTGATATTATCCCAAGGATACATTAGCCTGAAAGGCATGTTTCGAAAACATGGAAACACACCAAAATTGAAGCAGAGATGTGTTTTAAAATCAGTAGAAGTCTTCGTTCGACTGATATTGTATGAAAAGAATGGTAATATCTTAGTCATATAATGGCTAGACACAGGTCAAGATTTGTGATATTTAATTTCCAATAAATGGACATGCAGAATATATAGGATCGGAAAGTGATTATATTAGGTTGGGGAAAAAGAAACATATTTTTTAGTAAATGGTTTAAAACAGTTTTATTGTTTTTATTTATAGCTTCTGGTCGATGTTACGACTGATTAAATGCCGGTCAACTTCGATAATGCATCCGATTTTATCGCCATTTTCGACGATCGGCCTACCTGTGCGAGATGCATCTTTAAAAATTCCTGAAAGTAATTTATCAAAAATTCCTGAAAGTAATTTACAAAACCAAAATTGCACATATTTGGCTGTTACAGTATCGGAACCATAAACACAATTCACAATTTTAGCGCGTGACTTGCATTTTCGCCTTTGTCAAAGAAAAACTGTAAAATGTACCGAATTTTCTCATTGTTTACTTTCACTTTTAACACCCTGTAACTCACAAATGAATGCACATTACTGCGAAATGTCACCCTCCCAATGCGCATAAATCTGAAATTATTTGATCGATACTTTACGAGAAATATATCAGTACAGCCATATGCCGAAAAAATAATGGATTTCTTTCTCCAATCTAGTTTTTACATCCTCATGGATCTGTCTTGTTTTATCATGATGATATACCAAGACATAATAGCCCGTACCACACTATAAAATATATTCTGGGGAGACAGCCTTAACGAATACAAATTGTCAACACTACTGAAATTGCTTTTCTGTACCCTGTATCTGCTGCCTGTCCTTCCATCTGGTGGAATTACAGAATTGCAATTAGGATATACGTTTTGAATTGAATGTGATTTAGATTGGGTTGTAAAATTTTGACTACACAATAATTTCAACATTGATCCAATTTTGAGGATAGCACTCTGAAATGTAAGTATACTATAAAATTTTCATTCCGTTTGCAACACCTCGACATATTCACCGGAGATTCCAAATATTAATATACTTCTTATGGTAGCTCCCAAATAGAGGATTTTCGGGTAATGTGAACTACCATTTTTCTTTTTATACCCTTTACCACACTGTGGTACAGGGTATTATGTATTTGTGCATATGTTTGAAACAGGAAAAGGAAACGAGATAGACACATGGTTCCTTTTGAGAATATGCATAGAATCACTTTCTGAATCGATTTATAAATGTCCGTCCGTCCATCCGTTTAAATAAAGTACAAGTCGCATTTATAATCCGATTTGGATGTCACTTATGTTGCCCAAGGACGAACCCTATTGAAATTGGTGAAAATCGCTTCAGATTTAGATATAGCTCCCATACATATTTTCGTCCGATTTAATGTAATTGGTGCACCAAGTCTTAAATAACAAGTATTCCGTTTCGTGAAAGTCAGTTCAGATTTAGATATAGCTCCCATATATATTTTTGTCCAATTTGTGTAAATGGTGCACCAAAGTCCCTGTTTATCTTTCGATTTGCACGAAATTTGGCATGGCGCTATGAATTGATTCTAGTATGATGTGTGGTAAGTTGCGTTAAAATCGGTCCAGATTTACATATAGCTCCCATATATATCTTCGTCCGATTTTATGGAAATGTCGCACCAAAGACCTTATATATCTCTCGATTTGCACGAAATTTGGCACAGCGTACTGAATTGATTGATGGTTTGAATTGATTTAGATATAGCTCCCATATATATTTTCGACAGATTTTAGGTAAATTGTGCATCAAGGTCCCTATTTATCTTTCGGTTTGCACAAAATTTGTCAAAACGCAATGCATTGGCTTTAGAAGGATGTGTGGTAAGTTTCGTGAACATCGATTCAGATTTGTATATAGCTCCAATACATATTTTCGTACGATTTTAGGTAAATGGTGCACCAAAGTCCCTGTTTTTCTTTCGATTTGCACGAAAATCGACGAGTTATATACGAAAAAATTAGGGCCAAATAGGATAATCAAAAGCTTCGTATTAGATATACACATTTTGACCCTTTGAGG
The DNA here is from genome assembly GCF_032173495.1 of Musca vetustissima. Taxonomy (NCBI): domain Eukaryota; kingdom Metazoa; phylum Arthropoda; class Insecta; order Diptera; family Muscidae; genus Musca; species Musca vetustissima. Next base: position 3,633 of record NW_026887345.1, read on the forward strand.
GGAGATACTGCAAGGAGTGATTCTATAAATACCATTTTCGGATCCATAGGAATTTTAATAAATAGATTACGATGTGCAGAGTTTCTACTAAATCGGATACTTCATGGGATTACTGATATTTTTAATGTTCACCTCGTTGTTAGTCATGGTGGATATTTTGTGTTCTCATTGGCTTGATTGTCCTACCGAAGTGAGTATATCTTACCACTATAAAGTGAATGTAATTTGGCGTTCCGGGACCTTGGGTGGGTTAACAGCGCTTCTTCACAGAATAACTTCAATATAAGTTTTTTATATACAGCTTATTCCAAGGAAGTGAGTATATGTTTTACAATAACAAAGTGAATGTAATTTAATATTCCGAAACTTTGAAATATAACTTTAAAGAATATCTCTACATAATCCCCTATAAATCTCACACATAATTTTTGGCATATTCATATATTCAAGTTTTCTAGCCTGATTGTCTGATGTTCATTTTCTAGCAACAGCAATTTACCATGATAAGCCACAACAACCGGTGTATTGAATGTCCACATGAGGAGTACTGCATTATATTTTTTCATGTATGGTTTCTAAATTCTAAATTATCCCATATAAATAAATAAATACAAATTATTCACGAATATATCTGAAATAGTAATTGTATATATCTCAGGAAACTCCATTATAGTTTGCAGAGATTATACATAATAATTAAAATAATAATAAATTTGAAAATATTAATTACCTTAGCTTAAATTAAAATAAAACAATTAATTTCAAATTTATTTATTTTTTTTTTACTTTATTTATTCATTTTTAAAATTACAAAATATATCATCCCATTAATTCTCAAAAGCAATGTAGTGCTCTCTATGTACATAAATATTGAATTTAAAACGTGTAAAATGTAAAAAAAAAAAACAATTTGTTACCCTCTTATCTTCAATTCGACGTGCCTTCAAATTCGTGCCGCTTGTCACACGTTTGTTCTTTCAGAATTTCGTTTATTATGTAGCGACAAATTGATGATGCATCGCCATCGGTAAGCTAAAAAAGGGTTGAAAAAAAAAGAAACAACAACAATAATATGAAAATGATTTATGATTTAAAATAGTAACATCATAAATTTGTGTTTAAATATTGTATATCATAAGGCGATTTCCCTGAGGTGAAAAGACACATGTTAAATGCTTAAAGGCATATACTATTTTTTATATACTTCCATTTACTGTTAAATTTATAAAACAAAAATAATTCAATGTCACACATTGAGCACAGATTTGATAATTATTGTAGTAATATTTCTATTTCACCAATATATATTGTCATTCCGTTTGCAATACCTTGGAGACCCCATTAGGTTTTATACACATTCGTTATCAAAATAAAATTGTATTATATGTATGTATAAGTGCTTTTAAATTTTACTCATGTGGAGTATGGACATTTGGTATTTTGAATTATCATGGGGTGTGAAATCTTACTAACAAAAATGCTCAACATTGGTCCAATTTGTAGGATAGACCCCATATAACAGTTCTTGCCTACTTTCGGCTGTGATTTGGCATTCCATAATCTTAGATGCTGAGAAACATTTTCATATAAAGATCCTGGTGTTTTTAAGGATTTTCTTATCGAAGTAGCGTTTGTGCGTTCTTGGATGTTATTACTGGTTGTTGGATATATGATACAGTGAGTCACGGACAAAAGTATTCACTTGGTTCTTTCATTATATTTATAAATAAAACCAGTGAGCTGAGCAGTATAGTGGGACTGGTCCAACCATATGATACCTCATGGCAAAATAATAAAGCTAGTCTCATTTCAAAAATCCAAATACAACAATACAATTTTTGTACTTGAGCCTGTCAAATATTTACAACCATGCATGTCAACAATTAAAATGTTGTTGTTGTCATTGTAAAATATTTTGTTTATTTACTTTTTGTAATTTTGTTTCAGAAAATAAAAATAAGCTAATTTAGACAAGTTTAAGTACCGGACAACGAGTTTAAAGTAACAATAAGTAGAGCTAAAGGACTTGATTTCATCGATATATGTTTTTCTGTCGGAATCCGTGGTATCTGATATTAGCATCTAAAGTTGATGCTAATGATGAGGCCAATATATTTTCTTAATATTTTTGAGGCGGTTGTGTATGATATAGATGTTGAAGTTTGGTAACATTTTATTTATAAGGAAATCCAAAATAATTTATATTGACGTAATCTGGATCTCCATGAAAATTATCGGTATCGTTGCTTTAAGTTTAAAACCATGAAAATACAAGGTTCCAATGGAACTTTAGAGGCACATAGTACTGGGAAGTCAATACTTCAAAAAAAAAGATATCGTTGTATTGTACAAAATTAAAAATGTTTAGCGTCCGGACAATAAACATGACTTATTCCGAATGGACAATAATGGAAAAAATCTTTGTAAATGCACAGGAGTGTAAATGTAGAAGGAGAAGAATTTCAGCTATTTTAAAAGAAGAGGAAGGCATTCAACTATTTTAGAAGAGAAGAACTTCAGCTAATTTATGAGAAGACCTTAAGCCCTTTAGAAGAATATCTTCAGTTCTTTTAGAAGAAGACATTCACTTATTTTAGAAGAATACATACAGCTCTTCTATGAGAAGACTTTCAGCTCATCTTCGGCTCCATCAGTTATTATATGAGAAGCTGAAGAGTTCTTCTATGTCTTCTATTTTTTTATTTTATTACCTTAATATCAAGAAGAATGCTTTGATGCCTTTTAATTCTCTTTTTTGATTTTCTAGAAGAACCCCCTTTTATCTTCTAAACCGCGAACTTCTGCTTTTCCATAAAAGGGGCTTTAACTATTAGAAGACCTTCAGCTGATCTACTAGACAATAAGAACACCCTTAATAACAGAAGAATAGTTTATTTAAAATATATTTTTGTTGCATGTTTTTATTAACAATAATTCGTTTCGATCTAGGGCACAATTTCGTTTTTGTACCCTAGATCGTTCTTTCCTACTCCTAAATTTGAGGATTCCATATTATTATTCCAGACACATAATGCTTTCGATATTAAAAATTTCTTTACAATTTTGTTTTCAAGTATTCAATTTTTTTTAATTGGTAGGGATTTATGTATGCGTTTGTGTTTATTATTTACACCTATAGGTTGTGTCAAAACTATTTTGACAATGAAGGGTTGTCAAAATAAAAAACATTTTTGATCATATGTGAGCATGAGGTTACCTTATTTGTTGTATCATGATGATACCCTAAACAACTTCCATCCAACTCTAATTATATATCCTGAGTCTGGGCTATACCATGTGATATTTGCACCCTCGATTTGGGGGTCAACAGATCCTCATTCTTACCCTGGCATATTTTCAGAATCATATTTTCCCAGAGTAAACACATACACAAACATCTTTGTTCAATTGAACATACATAAATAGATGTTCAGATCCTTCCACCGTGTAAAATTTGTGATGTTCCGCTTATATAGTGGCCTCTAAAACTATACAGAAAACGTTGTTGATCCATTACATTCCTATGCATTATCATGTCATCATCACAGACATTTTTAGGCTTCGTCCTTGACCATAATCGGACCTCACGTAAAGTTCCATAGCGATCCGCGCTACTTTTCGCTCACTAGTGTGGTAATGTTAATACTAACCAAATCAACATACGTAGATAACTGTAATTATCTTAGTATAACTCCCACATCCGAGTACATAAAACAATATAATTGGTATTTATGTCCTTCAGCAGTAAATATATACACCATATGTATTAGAAATGTTATGATTTTTCACGCAAAAGACAGGATCCATTTGACCCGCTAAATATTGATCGATCTTCATTAAAACTGTCATGATCATTCCATGACTGACCATACGGTACCCTACACAACTACCACGGAACTCTGACTTTATTCGGATCCTGGGTAATATTTTGTGATAGTTACACCATCTTTCCCGATTAGAGGTAAACATCACCACTTCCTTACATTGACATATTTTCCAAATATTACTAATATTCAGTACAGTCCTTCTAATTACTTGTCAATATTCCAAAATAGACATGTTTATTATTTGTCCCTATACCCTTCTCCAAGTAAAAAATCGCAATGTTTGGGCTATAATTGCGGCCTCTGGGGGGACCAGAAAATCGACAAAAATTAAATATTTGGTCCACTTCATCCCCTAAATATAAACCGATGTTTACCAAAACAATATGGGTCTTCAGTGGGCAGAACCCATCCTACATGCAAAATTTCGTCAAGATTGGTCCATAACTGTGGCCTGTATCGTGTTTACAAATTATAATGGTCAGACGGACGGACAAACATGCCTACATCGACTCAGCTAGTCGAGATATGACGATATACTTAGATATTTCGCGGCGTTACAAACTCTTAGGGTAGGGTATAATTAAGTTTTTGGTCCATTTCATTCCCCAAGTATTAACGGATCATTACCAAAAAACAATAGGGGTCTTCTTTGACATTTTTCCAGATTTTTGGTGAATGAAGTAATTTTTCCCAGAATATTTCATGTGTTTTAATAATCCTCCTAAATGGTATCGTTTAATTTTAGCCACTTACGAAATTATTCATTTCCTTTAATTTCTCGATTCTAGTTTAATTTTGACAATTTTCGACATTGTATTTCGTTTCGTTAACAACCGGTCGTTTATTTGGGAAAATTTGTATTTCATGTTTTTTGATATAAAACAAAATGCAGTCGAAATCGCTTACAACGCCGGCCAAGGTACCGGCCGCTAAAGCGATATATCGTTATAAACGATATCAAATAAAGGACATTCTACTAAGAATTATCTAGCATATGTACTAACTAAAAATACTTACATCGAAGCTTAGCCTTCATACTTACTTTATTAACTTATAGCCATCATTACATGGGATAGGGTGAACAAGCAATAAAAAAGCAATTTAATTAATAAAATTCATACAATTAATGTTTATTATTAAAAATGTTTTTCGTTTCGGGTTTTTTCATTTCACAAATATTAACTATATTTATAAAAATCTGTTTTTTCTTATACAATATTTACGTCAATACATATATTAATTTTAAAAAGTTAATATTAGTTTCAATACATGTCGTTTACATAATTATTTGTTTTTTTTTTTGAACTTATTTTATAAAAAATCATTTTGTTTATACTTTTCGTTTTTTATTTGTTAATAATTTGTAAAGATGTTTCTTATTTTTTTTTTATTTTAACAATTGTGCTGATAAAGATTTTTTGTTTTATTAATATTATAAATTTTTGTTGTAATGTGTGTTGGTGTGTATATTTGTATATAATAACTATTTTTAGTTTTTCTTATTGTAATATTGTTTGTTATTTTTATATTTGATCTTTTTTTATTTAATAATTATTGTACGCTATATTTTATAAAAAAAAAAAATAATATAATAATAATTAATAAAACTTTCTATGAATTAATATATTAATATAGATTTGTTGTATATATATAAAAGGAAGAGGAAGGACTACAGACGGATGAGATTCGTTTAAAACATTGGATCGTCGCTTAATTAAATCGTCGTGTTAAATCAAATTAATTATTGTTTTTAAAATATATGTCGTATAATATTAATTTATATAATAAAATAAAAATAAAGAACGGAATGATGTTACATTTTTTTATAATTACTTATATTTTTAAATTAAAATATCATTCATATTCGACATTAAAATTTCTTTTCAACACAAATAATTAGACATCACCCTAATATCTGCATTTTTCCATTTAACCAATGAGATTGACATGATTTTAATTAATAAGTTTAACATTCATTTATATAATATTTTTTTTTACCTTTTTGTATGGTTGTGTGTGTTTTTTATTATTTGTGGGGACATTTAAAAAAGCCGCATATATTTTTTCTCAACAGTTGTCGGCACAACATATGTTACTGCTGTTGTTGTTATTTTCTTTTTTGCTGTATTGATTAACTACTGGTTTTTCTGTGCAACGAAAAGGGTTCGAACGTCGATAGGGGGGAAAACGAAAAACAAACACATGAAATAAAATTATAAGAAAATAAAATCAAAATAAAAAATATATAAATTGTTGTTATTTAAAAAGCCAAACAAATATTTTATTTAAATGAATAAATAAAATTTTGTCTAGGGCTCCACATGATTCATAGGGGTGTTTTTTGTTTTTAGTCAATATATTGGGGTGGCATGTTGGGATTTTTTCTTTTCCAATGCAGTGTGCAGGGAGGATTTCAGGATGTCAGATGCTATGTGGTGGATGAGGAATATTTCTGTTTTATTTATTTTTTCTTGTTTACATGTGCACATCAAGTATGTAATTGATCACAATTTATTGTGATTAATATAGTTTGCCAATTGTGATTTAATGTTTTTCCCCATTTAATTTATTTTCTGGGTAAATTAACATGGAATTAGTGACAAATGGATAGATGGTGATTATTAGTAAAAACATGGCTGAATATGTTTTGGGTGTAAAGGGAAAATAATAACACAAATAAAATTAGCAAAATAATAATAATCATTAAAATTATATAATTAAAATTGGAAGACGAGGATTTCCCTAGATTTGAAGTACTTGCTATTTTTGTATAAGAATATTTCATTTGATTGAATAGGAGAATTACGAGGCCAACATTATGAACAAAATCAGTACATATATTTCGAAGTAACAACATTTGCTAAGGATCTTAAAATATTCTGCATCTTAAAAACGGCGGGACAGCGGAATCTGGACTACAAATTAGGCATAGATTTTTCGTATTCTGACAGAAAGGGTAAGTCACGAATCCTAGTTTTATCGACCGTTATTGTGAACTTCGAATCATGAAATACGCTGTAATAAAGAGTGGAATACCAAATGACAAGGAGTATTCGTGGAAACCACAAGCGGAAGTCCATACCATTGAAAATAACTTCCAACTGGAAAATTCACATACTAGCTGTATACATATACATTGAAGGGATTTTAAATCTCTGTATGTGGAGTAGGACCCAACAGATGTGGAAAGCAATGACACAATCACAACCATGGAGGGCAAGAGGAATTTTAGCTACTATAAAGAGTACCATAAAAAATTATATTTTTATAAGCAAATTAAAAAAAAAACAGTGAGCGGAGCAGTATAGTCGGACGGGGCCGACCATACGATGCCCTATACAACTACCACATAATTCTATCTTTTTGCGTATTTTTATTCCGAGCCTGGGTAATATATCGTGTTAGTTTCACCTTCTTGCCATTTAGAGGTCATCAGCACCTCTTCCTTACACGGACTTATTTTCCGAATATTACCAATATTCAGTACAGCCCTTCTTATTAATTGTCCATATTCCCTTCATCATGGGTTGCGTTGTGATGGCCTATAGATTGAATCGAAAAAAAAAACACAAGAAAAATAAGTTTTCGGTCCACTTCATCCCGAAATTGTTATCTGCTTATCACCGAAAATTATAGGCGTTGTCCTTGACCATACCTGGATCCTCATGAAAAATTTCAAAGCGATCAGCGCTATATTTCCGCCCTCTAGTGTGGTAATGTGCTTCTAATATCTGATTCTAATATCTGTGTGTAATATAATATCTGAATACGTAAGTACCTGTAAATATTTAAGTGTAACTCCCACATCCGAGTACATACGACAATATAATTGGTATCAATTTAAAGGTCAATTACTCCTCTTGGATAGACTATCAACTTCTGGGGCATATGTCCTTCAGGAGCAAGTATAGACGCCTCACTATATTTTTTTTTAAATTTTCACACAAAAGTCAGGGTCTATTTGAACCGCCAACTATTAACAGATCTTTATCAAAACATGCGTACTTATTCTTTGGCCCGAACCCCTTCTTTATGTAAAATTTCACGATGTTCGGATCATAATTGCGGCCTCAGGCGCGACCAGAAAAATCGACAAAAATTTAGTATTTGGTCCATTTTATCCCCTAAATATTAACCGATCTTTACCAAAAACAATGGGGGTCTACATACAAAATGTTGTGAAGATTGGTCCATAACTGTGGCCTGTATCGTGTTTACAAATTATAATGGATAT
>NW_026887346.1:0-114464 GCF_032173495.1 Musca vetustissima
TAATTGATCACCATTATCCATATCGACAAAATGCGATAGTGAAATGTATAATTCCTTATTTAAAGGAATTATATTAGTTTTTTTACTAGGAACATACTTAATGAGTTCCTTAATAAATAAATGGCAGTCGTATGATGAAAAGTTATGGAAAAAAATTGGTATAAATTTTGGAATAGTATAGTTGAGATTGCACTCATTATGTGCAGCTCCCCTATACTGTCCAGTTATGTGGCAATGATCGCGAACTCTGTCATTGCCCAATTCCTGACCACAAATGTGGCAATTCATAGCAGTACTAAATGCTTCGGCTTGCGATAATGTTCAAGGTGCCATTGGGGTATTCCTACTTAAATATTTATACATTTCCCTACAATGTACATCTAATGTTTGAATGCATTTTTTGGCCGCATCCTCACCTGTATATATAAAAAACTCATCTAATCGGCTGTCAAAATTACACTTGATATTAAAACTAAAAGCACAAGGAGTGTGCTTATTAATACTACATTCTTTATTGCTAACACTTTCTAATATGCATTCAAAATCTGCATATATCACAAAAGGTACTAACATTTGTTTTTGGAAATTTTTAAATAATAATAAAGAATTACCCGCATCCGGCATTCGGGCTATAATTCGGCCGCACCATTTCTTGTGGTTGTCCAACAAGTCCATCTGACTTGTATAATATAGACACTGGTTGCATACATATAGTTGCTTGCAATATTTAGTAAGTTGAGATCGGATCAATCTATATAAAGAAATATATTAAAATTAAAATTAGAATAAATTTTTAAATGAAAAAATATACATATATATTATTTACCTTGACATAGACTTTACAAGGATATAATGTGATTTATCTCCCTTCTCCAGCAACATCAAGTTTACATGTATAGCTTTTTCCGTTTTAGTTATATAATACGGTCCAATAACCGATTTTGAAGAATAATCAAATCCAAAATCATTAACGCTAATAATTGGATTTTTTTCTTCAAATAACTTAATACTTTTAACTTCCATGGGGAATTGTATCCCTTCAAAATTCAAAACAATTCCATTCCTTAAAGAAATAGTTTGTGAACTAATATCACTAATATTATATGATGAAGTTCTCGCAGGATGTTGTGGTAATGTTGTTTGTAAAGCAGCTATCATACACCACTTGAAGCAATATATGTCATTATTTATAATGTTTATGCATGCATGTCTAATTTTCAGCAGATATGGAGTTGGTATATACTGCGATCCTTGCATTGGAGCACATTTATTAATATTGATTTTCAAACTAGTAATGTTTAAAAGAGCCCAACCAGAATCACGTTCTTGGAACTCTGACATTTTGGTTTTAATGTACTCAAAATGCTCCTTCAAAACTTCATCTATTCTGTTGCCTCGTTACATAATATTCATTAAATCGGCTGATATATCATCTAAATTATCAATATTTAAATATTGATACAATTCATCATCATCATAATTATTATCTGATAAGTCTAAACCTATTTCGATTGGAATAGAAAAATCTATATTTACATCTTCATCTTCTATATCCTTATGTCCCCACGCTAAAGTATTAATTTTATCATTTTTAATTTTTCTTTTTGTATCTTTAGAACTTAAAACTATTTTATATAATTTATTAGTGTAAATTTAATGTAACTTACTTCTAAAATGTAACATTTCATCACTTATGGTATTTTCGTTAAATAAGCAATTTTTCTAATCCTCTATAGAATATTTGGCTATTACATTTTTCTTTACCCCTTTGGCTTTTTTGACAACATTATCTTCAACCTTATAGGAATACATTTTCGGACCTAAATCAACAAATTCTGTCATTATTTTGCCACAGTTTTCGTCTTTCATCATTCCAATAACTTTCTTATTGACACGAGGAATATTGTATATATTATTTTCGGGATAATCAGATGTATCGAAGTATAATTCAACATCATCACGTATATCATCGTAAAAGTCTTCTGTTTTGATATCGTAAATAAATGAATCTGTATCCATATAGCATAGAGTTGCACGATCCCCATATTTTTTCTTTATATAATTGTAGTGGAAATCACACATTTTCCATTTCGCTAATTCTAGAATACAGAAACCCAAAAAAATTGGTTTATTATACTCAACATTTACCCTATTCATTTGTATTGCCCAAAGATTATCATCAAATCGCGAAGCGCTATGAAAATTTGGTCTTGATATTAGTTTTTGAGCACAGGGTTTTCGTCGATCGCTATTATCCCAACTCGTTACTATTTTTACATCTTTCCACTTATCCACATTTTCCATAGTTTTGCCAAACGCCGAGTTATTATATAATTTATATAAATCTTTTAAAAATGAGTTATCAGCCTTTTGCCTTTCCACTGTATTTTTATTAATATATGGCTGCAACCAAGGGGCTTGTTTAACGGATATAACACTATGAACTTTTTTTTAGTTTAAGTCAATTTTCAAGACCTTGTTTCAAGAGTATATAATGTACAACATATTCAGTTTTTGGTGCAAAATCTGCAATTAGTTTTTCATATTTCGACCCTCCTACTTTTTTATTCTCCGGGAAAAATGGCAAATCATTATGGCTATCGTGTAATTCTTTTGGATATTCTATGTCTACAATATATATGTATCCAATTTCAGAATCAAGACTGAATTTCTTAATTTCATCCTCATCAATTATCATATCTTCAGTTTTTACCCACTGAAAATCTCCATAAGGAAGAGGTTGTGACATCGACCAACCATATAAATTATTGGCATCTTTATATATAATGTAATTTGAAGGTGAATCTTTTTTAAAAGTCTTCATATATTTATTATTTGCTATAGCATATCGCTTTGAGCATTGAGTAAGACCACCCCTAATACCACTTTTAATTTTACAAAACATTCGTAGATCTGTAAGAAGTTCAAGCGTTCTTTTTGAAAATCGCATCATGGCATCAAATGAAAACCCTGGTGAGGTATAATATTGACAGGGATCTAGGTGATGAACCCGTTTTGAAGATTTCCGGAAATTTTCAAAAACATCTGTTAATAAGAGCACATCTGTTTTCAAATATAATTCCATGTAATCTTTTAAAGTCCTACAATTAAATGTTTCCAAAACTTTGATCGCATGTTTATAATCATCTATGCTACATTTCGTATCATTTAATGTACTATAAAATGCGCTTATATGAGGAACTTTGGTATCATTTAATTTATTAAATGAATCTAAATACTCATAACAAAATATACCCTTTCTTCTCATTAACTTAACATTAACTTTATTATCATTAGCAAAATGGGATCTAACTGCAAGCATATCCTCGTCTTTTAAATTATTCGCTAGAGCATCTAAACTAGCTGACATAAATCTATACGAGTCCAAAAATCTATATTCTAATTGATCACCATTATCCATATCGACAAAATGCGATAGTGAAATGTATAATTCCTTATTTAAAGGAATTATATTAGTTTTTTTACTAGGAACATACTTAATGAGTTCCTTAATAAATAAATGGCAGTCGTATGATGAAAAGTTATGGAAAAAAATTGGTATACATTTTGGAATAGTATAGTTGAGATTGCACTCATTATGTGCAGCTCCCCTATACTGTCCAGTTATGTGGCAATGATCGCGAACTCTGTCATTGCCCAATTCCTGACCACAAATGTGGCAATTCATAGCAGTACTAAATGCTTCGGCTTGCGATAATGTTCAAGGTGCCATTGGGGTATTCCTACTTAAATATTTATACATTTCCCTACAATGTACATCTAATGTTTGAATGCATTTTTTGGCCGCATCCTCACCTGTATATATAAAAAACTCATCTAATCGGCTGTCAAAATTACACTTGATATTAAAACTAAAAGCACAAGGAGTGTGCTTATTAATACTACATTCTTTATTGCTAACACTTTCTAATATGCATTCAAAATCTGCATATATCACAAAAGGTACTAACATTTGTTTTTGGAAATTTTTAAATAATAATAAAGAATTACCCGCATCCGGCATTCGGGCTATAATTCGGCCGCACCATTTCTTGTGGTTGTCCAACAAGTCCATCTGACTTGTATAATATAGACACTGGTTGCATACATATAGTTGCTTGCAATATTTAGTAAGTTGAGATCAGATCAATCTATATAAAGAAATATATTAAAATTAGAATAAATTTTTAAATGAAAATACATATATATTATTTACCTTGACATAGACTTTACAAGGATATAATGTGATTTATCTCCCTTCTCCAGCAACATCAAGTTTACATGTATAGCTTTTTCCGTTTTAGTTATATAATACGGTCCAATAACCGATTTTGAAGAATAATCAAATCCAAAAACATTAACGCTAATAATTGGATTTTTTTCTTCAAATAACTTAATACTTTTAACTTCCATGGGGAATTGTATCCCTTCAAAATTCAAAACAATTCCATTCCTTAAAGAAATAGTTTGTGAACTAATATCACTAATATTATATGATGAAGTTCTCGCAGGATGTTGTGGTAATGTTGTTTGTAAAGCAGCTATCATACACCACTTGAAGCAATATATGTCATTATTTATAATGTTTATGCATGCATGTCTAATTTTCAGCAGATATGGAGTTGGTATATACTGCGATCCTTGCATTGGAGCACATTTATTAATATTGATTTTCAAACTAGTAATGTTTAAAAGAGCCCAACCAGAATCACGTTCTTGGAACTCTGACATTTTGGTTTTAATGTACTCAAAATGCTCCTTCAAAACTTCATCTATTCTGTTGCCTCGTGTGAGTTGGGTCATTTTCGTATTATGGAAAATTGTTGTTGGTTTAACATTTTCTCCAGATAGTTTGACGTATTCACCATCAAGCTCTAAATTGAATTTTATGATGTTGTGTCGGATTAAGGCATCCTCAAGCTGTTCTACCAGAAGTGTTGTTGCATTTGCGAATACTTCTTCAACGTCAATTGTGTCTCCTTTCATTTTATATTGGAATGTTTGGATTCTATTCCTAAATCCATTCCTTATTAGAGACATGTCCTCATTTATGATGCCTCCAGCAGCATTTCTGTGGGTTTTGGTTTTACAGTGGCTAGCCCACCTTTTGGTTAATACGTTGACTTTACAGTATTCGCATAATTTCATGGTTTCATTTTCAGTTACTTCTTGCTGCTCTCCTCCTGAAGGAACATGTTGATTTATTTGATGTGGTGTATATTGCTGCAAATATCCTTTATACTGCTGAGGTGTATGTTGTTGTACATCATTTAGTTGTTGAGGTGTAGGTTGTCGCTGTTGTTGCACATTATTTTGTTGCATGTATACTTGATGTTGATGAGCTGTATGTTGTTGCTGTTGTTGGTACCATAATGATGAATGCGGATAATCCGTAACAGGTTGCCATATCCCTTGTGGTGGATGTAATTGTTGTTGCTGCTCATATTGCTGAGGTGTATGTTGTTGCCGTTGTTGCACATTATTTTGTTGCATGTATCCTTGATGTTGTTCTTGTTGTTGGTGCCATAATGATGAATGCGGATAATCCATAACAGGTTGCCAGATCCCTTGTGGTTGAGGTAATTGTTGTTGTCGCTCATATTCTCTTTCCTGTTGTCCTTGTAAATACTCCGGGTGATTTACATTATAAGGCATTTTTAATGCTTGAGAATGTAAAAACATTCTACTACAAATTTGGCAAATTTTATGAATTTTCATATGCCGTGTTAGGGCTGAACTAAAATTAAATTCTTTTGAGCAGAAATTGCATACGAATTTTGCCATTTTGAGTTATAAATTTTACACAAACAAATCACAATAAAAAGTTTTTCACAATATTAAGTTTTTCACAATATTAAGTTTTTCACAATTTTAAGTTTTTCGCAATATTAAGTTTTTCACAATATTAAGTTTTTTACAATAGTAAGTTTTTCAGAATAATAAATTTTTCACGATATTGCGAGATATTGATATCGCAAGATATTGATGCTGCAAGATATTGATATCGCAAGATATTGATACCGCATGATATTGTTACCGTAAGATATTGATAACGCAAGATATTGATGTTGTAAGATATTGATATCGCAAGATATTGATATCGTAAGATATTGATACCGTAAGATATTGATACCGCGAAGGTTGCTACTTTCTCTTTTATTCTTCTCATCAAGTCTCTTTTCCAAAGACTATATGGAAAAATCTAACACTTTTTCCATCTTATGTTGTTCAATAATAAAAAAAAACTGTTCACCTCGTGGAATAGAAAATCTAACAATTTTTGAGCTCCTCATTCAAAAGGTTTTTTATATTTTTTATTATGTTCACTATGTCGCTGTTACACCCACGACTTTATAAGAGTATTATTTCAATATATAACAAATTACTTTGCTGGTTCAATTGAGCCTCTTACCACTGGTGGTAAGACACGGTGATCCCGACCTCAACACCAACAGTCTTTTCAACGGCTTGCCGAGGGCACCAATGGAAGATTCCAGGTTATAAAACAGCTCCTCCCTTACATAATAGTATATGAAGAACATATCTTCAACATTCATGCAACCGATTTCATATGTGATACCTTCAAATATTCAATTTCGGTTAGGGCTTTCTTTTTTGACATTCTATGCAATTAATTTTTCACGTCGTCACATCGGTCAATTACGTAATCGGCTTCAATGAATATCTGGTTTTGTTCATCTTCAATGTCGTCAAAGAAATACACATCAAATTTAAACACTCTCCGTATATTATTTATTTTTAATATTATCGGTATACAACAATTCGCAGCTCGATTATATTTCGATTTAATATTTTCGGAGTCAACTTTAAACGCAAATTGCTGAAGCTTCTGGAACTCCTCCTCAAGTATCTTCATCCATTCCATCAGTTGGGCCGAAGGGCGGAAGGATATTCTTGATTGCAAATGCGTACACATGGCGTTTAACTCCTCGGATTTTCGAGTAAATCGCCGGTACTGTTCCTTCCTCTCATTCTCATCAAGTATTTTTTCCAAAGACTCTATGAAAAACTCACACTCTTTCTCCATCTTATATTGTTAAAAATAAAAAAAGTTGTGGAACAGAACATCTCCAACATTTCTTCAGCCGAATCATGATTTTCTGTTTGATGATGATTCGGCTGAAAGTCAACGAAAAAAAGCTTTTGTTTATGTTTTAACTTAGTTTTTTTATTATTTTCCCAATATTTCGATTGTCATCGACAATTATCTTAAGGGATCTGTTAAAAAAAAAATCAATTAGTTACAAATTGATAAACGAAAATTTTAATCCAGGAATCTTACATTGTTATTATTGTAGACGAAAGGCGTCTACATAAAATATACAGACCGCCGCAGCTCGTCTATGCGAGAAATAAATGAGATACGGTGCTCCGACCGTTCCCGTTGAATGATTGTAAGGCACTTATTTTATTTTAAAATATTTATTCTTAGGTACTATTTAAACTATTCTTGCTTACTTAATATTATTAAACCTGTTAAGAGTTTTCCTAACGTGTTCGTCGTAAAATCTCAACAACAACAGTCTTATAAGCGTTGTATGTGGGATTTCCGACTCTTATCTTAAAATCCTCCAACGATCAAATCCTCTGTGACACAAAATTTTGTTCAAAGTAATTTGAACAATGTCCATGTGTTCCGACTCTTATCTTAAAATCCTCCAACGATCAAATCCGCTGTAACACAAAATTTTGTTCAAAGTAATTTGAACAATGTGCATGTGCATAGTAAAATGTTAGAAGTTCTGATATTTTATATAAGATATGTAATGGCCTTACCATTTACCTAAAATCGTCCGATCTTAGGTTAATGGTGCACATAGTACTGGATTGGTTCCAAATTTATATATGCGTAGTTTGAAATCGGTTCAGATTTTGATATAGCTCCCATATATATATTTCATCCGTTTCGCGAAGAGAAAGAGTTGTTATGCTTCGGTTGTTTGTGTTACACTGATTTTCTTTATTTAATATTTTTCTTAAGAACTACGAACACAAATAAATAAAACGTAATATTGTAGTGCGTTAGAGATATATGCAACAAGCTACACATGCTTTTCAGTCTGTAGTTTAGGTTCCATCCCTAATCTAACTGAAACATTCCCCATGTGACAATTGTTCTTATCTTATTTTAATGACCTCCACGACGGAGGCCTTTTTTACATGTGCATTCTAGTTTTGTGGACTGTACATTAACAAAATAATGTTTTGTATTTTATCCCCTCTATGCAACTAGAACAGTTCACATATCTTCCGCTGCGCAAAATTACAACCGCGCTATTCTTTATTTTTCTTACAATCTAATGTCTGCCTCTTCCAATGGCTTAGGTACATCATTCTATATCTTAGCTAATTCATTCTTTACCTTATATTTCATTCTACAATACCATACTAATATTACTAAAACTAATATTGATATTAAAATTAGTGACGCCGTCCCGCTCTTCTGATGAAAATTCAGCCCTCTCAAATTCAGATTTTCCTTCTTCAATTCAGCAATCGCCCTTTCAAGCTTCTCCATCCTCTCTGAGTGGTTAATCCTCATGGCATTCAGGGGACTTAAATTAAACTCTGTTATCTCTGACACGTTGGTGCCTTACAGCATCTTATTATCCACGATTTATATCGACCGGTTCAATTTTCATGGCCGGAACATCCATAATTACTGGTATCTGCTTATTGTTCTAATAATCTTTGGTAGCCGAGTCACCGCCATTGTCCACCAGCATCTTCTTCCTACAGGCAAAATAACTGCCCACAGACGGCTCACATTTCCCAGTAGGTATTCTTTTATGGAATTGCTTTTTCATCGGATTCAAATTCACAGCCGGACCTTGTTCCATAACAGGGTTCTTCAGATCAGCCACACCATCGCACTTCTCAATAGCCAACTCGACTGGAGCTAATTTCTGCGCAAATGGAATATTACTATGAGCAAATGAAATAAAAACTTACCACTTGCCGCTCCTTACTGGCATTGGCGGCAATTAGCCTGGCCAACTTGTCACGTTGGGCCTCTGCTGATCAACAGGTCTTCTCCGAAAGTGTCAATTCTTCTTTATATGTGCAACACAGGATTTCGCGGTGTGATTCGCTGTTATAACGTCTGCGGCATTGGCGATCACTTACTTGGCCAAACTATACCGGTGCACTTCTGCTGCTCTACGAGACTTTTCCGAAAGAGCTAGTTCTTTCAACAGCTTCCTTTTCTCTTCTTCCCAGAATTTTTCTGCTGGCTGGGCTTTCTCTGCAGTCGCCACCAATTCACCTTTAAGCTTGCGAACTTGATAGTACAATTCGATGCGTGTATCTCTTGCCTCTATATACCATGCCTGCAACTTTTCTTTAAGGCAGGCATTTGCGTCTTCCTATATTTTTAGAGAAACTTCTAGTTCCTTATTTCTTGACCGCAACTCCGCCACGTCACGGCTTTTCTCCTCCAATGCCTTTTGAAGACTGTCAATTTGTTCTTGGGCTGGCCTGTTTTTTCCACCGATCCCGTACCACCGAATTGTCTTTCACTTCATCGGGTTCGTCCCTCACCAAAATTTCTCTAAAGTCATATATAGACTGTATCTCCCGCATATTCCCATTCGTATCCATTTCATCGATAGCCTCTGCGAACATGTCAATATTAGTTAGTAGATTGTTTATCTCCAATTGAAGTTGGGTCGGTGCCGAGGCTCTGCCCGGCTTATCTTCTATGGTAAGGGACTCTATCGCCTCCTTCCTTTCATCTGCAGCCGCTGTGCTCAGAATCAAAGCTTCACCCAGTTCCCCCACAATGGGTCACTGGCTCGAAGACCAATGTTAAACGAGGGATCTGTTCTAGTTTACGCGGATATTGTCCGCGAAGTGATAGCACGTCTTTATCTTTTGCTGTGCATTTACAGACTAATTTATTCAAATAAAAAGTAATCCTTAAGAACTAAGTATTACAATAAGACTTAACCTATCTTAGACTAATGCGTAAAAGAGAGAGTGCATCTGGCATAATCTTATGGGGAGGTCACACACACTCATACAGAGTTATCTCCCGTCCGTAATCTAACTCAAACATTCCCCCATGGGACAATTGTTTTTATCTTATTTTAGTGACCTCCACGACGGAGGCCTCTTCTTTACATGTACATGCTATTTTTGTGGACTGTACATTAACAAAATTATGTTTTATATTTTATTTCCTTTTTGCAACTAAAACTGTTCACTTATCAGTGAACAAGCACCATTCTGTCAATGTTTGTCTGATTGAAACTCAATTTTGCACAGCGTCCTGAAAATACAGCATGTTGACGTCCGCGGTTCAGATTTAAATATATGAGAATGCATGCGAAGTTTTGTTGGAATCGGCTCAGATTTATATATAGCTTGCATATATAGTTTCGTCCGATTTGACGTAAATGGAGCACAATACTGCCAATGATTGTCCGATTGAGAAAAAATTTTGCATAGCGTATTGGTGTTACTACAGGTTGACATCTGTGAAGTTTTGTTGAAATACGTTCAGATGTTAATATAGCTCACATATATACTTTAGTTTAGAAAATGGTACACTATAATACTATACACTATAACGATATTTTGTTGCTGAAATCGATACAGATGTAGATATAACTCCCTCAGATTTGTGAGATTTTATGCAAATAGTGCAAATGGGGCAGCATATGTTCGCTCTTCATGAAATAATGCATAGCGCCTGGAAGAACAAAGAAGGGATCCATCATTTCACTCTCAGAAACGTCAACAGCCCGAAATTCCTGTGTCAGAGCGTCTACGAAATATGCTACCACGGCAACAAAGACGTATCACGCAGAGGAGTTAGCAAATTGATTTGAATAGGTCAGTTAGTGTCAGAGTTCGCATAGAAGTAACCCAAGTAACAGGGTTAGGAACAACTGCTACAGGTCGAACGAAACAGAAGGCGTAGAAATAGTATTTCTTATGAAGAAAGGCAAGAGGAAACCGCGCGGCAAATTACACGACGCAATCAGCTGAAGTTCCGGCGGTATAATAATGCTTATAAAGAAGGTACCAACCATGACATGTGCGTGTGTTGCGGATTATGATTTTCTCATGCAGTGAGATCCTTACACAAACAAGGTATGTCAAATTTAAAAATTTCAGAAGAAGTTATTTTATCTGTCGGAAAGATTTCCCTCGTCGATGGTTTTTTTTTTTTGTAAAACGAACGCTCCCAGCCTCTACGTTATGACAGACAATGCTGTAGAGTAGATAAAATACTTTATAGTTACAAAAAACTGGAGCTTTTAAACATTAAAACTGCAATGTCAATCGCTCAGAGGAAGCACACGCGATCTGGAAATGTTACTGCCAGAAATGCATTGGACGAATCATACATGAATACTCTTATTAAGTACGATGACGGATGTCGTATTCTTAAAGGTATAAGAACGTAACCTGCTCACTGGGAAGATGAAAAGAAATAGAACCGTTGCTATGATCAGACAATTTGGCCTTCCGACATTTTTCATAAATTTATCTGCAGCTGAAACTAAATGGTTGGAACTTTTAGTTATCCTGTCGAAACCTGTTGACAACATCGATATCTCTGAAGACGATGCTTCCAATTATTATTCTCTAAAAAAATGTCGATTGATCCGTAGTGATGCAATAACCTGCTCCCGATACTTCGATTTCCATTTCCGACAATTATTTTCTCTATTTAAAATGAAGGAAGTGATTTTCGATAAACATTTTTGGAGAAATACTATTGGAGAGTGGAATTCCAACAACGTGGAACATGGTATGTACTGGCTTAAAGATGCCTCTGTCATTAGTGCCATAGATAAATATATTTCTTCTATTGGATCTGATGAACATTTACAAGAATATATTGCTTATCAGCTTCACAACCGCAATCGTTCCTGTATCAGAGAATTTCGTGGAGAAAAGATTTGCGGTTATGGCATGCCATATCAGCAGCTACCAGCAACAGAAATTTTATTTCCGCTTCCCGAAAACTATGAAAATATTCAGGAATTAACAATACTGCTACCACCAAGTCGAATTTCAATGTCGTCGCACTTGCAGTCGAAAGCTTATAAATTGTGAAAGAAAGAAGGCGGTGATGGCGAGTAAAAATGTTGGGGAAGCTTCGATTCTGAGAT
Source organism: Musca vetustissima (assembly GCF_032173495.1). Classification (NCBI taxonomy): domain Eukaryota; kingdom Metazoa; phylum Arthropoda; class Insecta; order Diptera; family Muscidae; genus Musca; species Musca vetustissima. The sequence continues at coordinate 12,147 of NW_026887346.1, forward strand.
TAGCGGCTGCAGAAAGAAGGGGGAGGATATAGAGTCACTCACCCTAGAAGAACATCCAGACAGAGACTCGGCACTGACCGAACTTCAGTTAGAGAAAAGACTTTTAAACTTTCTATGGTTTAAGATCCAGAAATTTAAAAGAAGCCTCAATGCATTGAAGTTAATGAAAGTAATAAAATGCCAAATTAATGTAAACAAACTTACAATTTATGGGTTTTTCAAGACTGTCCGACCGTTTGTGTCTGAACACGTGCATTTTGTTGTAAGTGTAATCCACGTGCATTTTGTTGTAGTGCAATCTTTTGTAGATTTTGGTTCGAAGGAATATAAAAAATGTCAAAATGTTTATAAAGATTTTTCGTCTGTCCCTGTTTGTGCGAACATGAGTATTTCATAATAATGTGGAATACATATATCCTCTCCTATACCTAATGCCTTAAATATTGTGTAACGTAAATTTTGGTTGTAAACAATAAGAAAGTCAAATTATAACGATTTTCCGCCTGTCTGTGTTTGGGATGCCAATGTGTATTTCACAATATTGTAAAATACATATGTTGATCGATGCGTGTGGGCGATCAAAAATATGTATGGGTATCAATCTATGGCCCTACATTTAGACTCATCCTTGTATACCTACATACAGGCGGCAAGTCCCCTTTCTTCAGAGATGTTGTGGTGGTGTATTGTGACCATTTTACACTTAACAGCAATAAAAAATGTATCTTGTGCAATTGCGTTTGTCTGCAGTCATGTTTATTTTTGGTTATAATTACAAATGTTCGCAAACCAAAGATACTGTGTGTGCGATCCTAAATGTATCCTACATTAGGAATCGAATGAACCACGAGCTTTACAATTTATACGCGGACACCGACGATGACTAGGCCATGTTCTGCGAATGAATGATAATGCCCAGCTCAAAAGGTATATAAAAGAAAAAAATAGAATAAACATCGTAACAATTCAGAAGGGAACAAAAATTCCTCCTGAACTACTTAAAGAAATTGAAAAATATTTAGCAACGAGCTATTTTAGATTTAGTAAATTAATTGGACGATAATATGGAAAAGAAATATTTAACAGATTTTTTATTATTACAAAAATAAAGAAAATTAAAAAAAATTGTATAATCGTTTAATTTTCATTATTGTTTAATGTTTGTTCAAATAACATAATCGATTTTTACGTTTGACTTAACTGGGGGATTCTCTCCTTCACTAACTCTTTCAAACATTCCACCCTTTATCGTAGTTTTACTTGATCACTAAAATAAGACTTCCATCAGAAGTTCTCCAGCAGAAAACCTCTAACTCTTCTAAAATAAGTCCTCAGTGATGTTATATCGTGTAAATTAAACATGCATAATTCAAACATATCGGTTTTTATCTTTTTTAAATTTTAAAACGTAAAATATGATTTGAAAAAAATATAATTTTAGAAATTTTAATGTCTATTTTACTGAAAGATGCCGAATTGGAGGTATTAGAAATGGGAAAATAGGAAAACAAGTAAAAGTATAAAATATCTGATATTGTGAATGGTACATGTGGATGCGACCATATTCCACATACCAAACAATGCATTTGGAGAATTTATTTTTCATGGGTGATCATAAATGTATGTGTAATGCATGTTTGGTTTAAATTAATATGAATAATGTCAGTTTTCATTTTAAAAACGCATCGTCTATAATTTCTCCTTCCCAGACAAAGACAATGTTGTGTAGAAACGTCACGTATGATTAGAATATGGTTTGGTAAAACAGTTTCAGTTTTATTTCTGATATTGGTGGATGCTGTGTGTGATAATACAAACTGTTACATTGAGACTAGACATAATAGAAAATGCTTTTTGAGACCTATTACAGTTCTTTCGAAAAACGGAAGCAACGATAAAATTTCAATCAACTATGTTGTTTCATTGTATCAGATGTGCTTGAGTTTATAATCTATATGTCTGTAAATACGAAACAGAATGTCGGTCGATTGCGTCCTGTTTTCTTCTGTTTTTTGTATATTTCTCTATATATTTACACTAGACATAATTCAGATATTGATCACTCTTCGGCAGGCGATGAACCATGACATGTTCTTTCAATATCTTCCGCGTCTTTTGAAGTAGTTCCCACTTCACTATTTCATTTTTGATCAATTACTTCTTTAATTTTTTCCAGAAAATTAGACTGTTTATCTATGTAGAAATTTTAAGGAAAAATCAAGAGCCATTTATTTAATTGTTTTTAAGCAATTAAGTTAATGAAAGTAACAAAAATGTCAAATTAATGTAAACAAACTTATAATTTATGGTTCTTTTAAGTCACCACTTTACACTTCAGAGCAATAAAAAATGGGTCTTGTGGAATTGCGTTTGTCTGCAGTCATGTTTAAATTTAGTTATAACTACAAATGTTTGCAAACCCAAGATACTGTGTGTGCGATCCTAAATGTATCCTACATTAGGAATCATATGTGGGTTCGTTCATTCAAATGCCGGTGCTAGTACATTGTCACAATTCTTATGCCCTTCACCACACTGTGGTACAGGGTATTATGTCTTTGTGCATATGTTTGTAACAGGCAAAAGGAAACGAGATAGACACATGGTCCCTTTTGAGAATATGCATAGATTTGCTCGAAATTTAGCATAGCGTACTGAATTGAGTCTAGAATGAAGTGTGTAAAATTTCTTGAAAATCGGTTCAGATTTAGATATAGCTCCCATATATATTTTCGTCCGATTTCATGTAAATGGCGTACAAAATCCCTATATATCTTCTGAATTGAGCCTAGAATGATGTGTGTAAAATTTCTTGAAAATCGGTTCAGATTTAGATATAGCTCCCATATATATGTTCGACCGATTTAATGTAAATGGTTTGTCAAAGGTGTACCAAAGTCTCTATTTATCTTCTGATTGCACGAAATGTAGCATAGCGTACTGAATTGAGTCTAGAATGATGTGTGTAAAATTTCTTGAAAATCGGTTCAGATTTAGATATAGCTCCCATATATATTTTCGTCCGATTTCATGTAAATGGGGTACAAAAGTCCTTATATATCTTCCAATTTGCATGAAATTTGGCATAGCGTTCTGAATTGAGTCTAGAATGATGTGTGTAAAATTTCTTAAAAATCGGTTCAGATTTAGATATAGCTCCCATATATATGTTCGACCGATTTAATGTAAATGGTTCACCAAAGTACCTATATATCTTTCGATTTCCACAAACTTTGGCATAGCGTACTAACATGAGTCTAGAATGATGTGTGTTAAGTTTCGTGAAAATCGGTTCCGATTTAGATATAGCTCCCATATATATTTTCGTCCTAATTCGTGTAAATGGTGTACAAAAGTCCCTACATATCTTCCGATTTGCACGAAATTTGGCATAGCGTACTGAATAAACCCTAGAATGATGTGTGTTAAGTTTCGTGAACATCGGTTCAGATTTAGATATAGCTCCATATATATTTTCGCCCGATTTAATATAGATGGTGTACCAACGTCCCTATATGTTTTTCGATTTGCACGAAATATGGCATGGCGTAATGAATTAGTTATAGAATGATGTATGTTAAGTTTCGTGGAAATCGGCTCAGATTTAGATATAGCTCCCATATTTTTTTGCCCGATTTATTTAAATTTTTACACGAAATTTGACATGGAGTACTGAGTGGAGTGTAGAATGATGTTTCTGAAAATTGTACTATTTTAAGACCCAAAGTTAATTGTATCTCCCATATAGTTTCGTCCGATTTTAAGCAGGACCGAAAATATGTCCATTAGGAACAAAACTTGCATACATTAGTCTAAATTAGTTTATGATCTAAGTCGATTCACATTTTGATAAAGTTCACATATTTTAGTTCATCCAATTTCATGTTAATGGGCCTTCTGTTAGTATGCATCTTTTAAATACACCCATAGTGGTGAAGGGTATCATATAGTCCGCCCCGTCCGACTTTACTACTTTCTTTACTGGTTTACACTTCAAGGTAGTAAAGCGCTCGCAAATGTTCATTCAAATATCCCTACACTTGAAGACAATAACACAGATCTGTAGTCATGTTTAGTTGTAATCATATTGAGGCATATTTGTCGCCCGAGGACAATGTGTTTTGAAATGCTTATGGAGTTTATAAATTGAAATGTGTACGCTGGATTTGCAGGCACATTTAATGAAAATAATAATTGTTTATGTTTAAATTTTTATGCACTGCATTATATTGATTGCGCATTCTCGTCTTGTTGCATTCAAGCAATAAACACTTTATTTTTGTAGATATACTAGAATATGATTTGGGGAGAAATGTTTCTATTACAAGATAATGCCAAACATAGATTTAATTCTGTCACTAAGGTAATCAGTTTCTCACTTTTAATTGAGAGTGACTTTCAAAACTACTTATATCCCAATAAAACTTCCACAACATTGCTTAAAAAGTGTGCAAAAAAAGTTTATATAAAAACATAAACGAGACTAAAAAATTTCTTACAAAGTGGATAAAGTTATTTTATACTAATCAAATCAAAGTTTAAAGACACATATTTTAAACGACTATTTACAGACAATTATGCTCTAAGTGAATTTATTAAGTGAATAATAATTTTGATCGACAAATTTTACAATAGAAAGATATCAATGCAATTTCTGCTCAAAAACATGCAGCTCTACTGCTGCTTTTAAGAAGCATTTGATATTGCATAAATTTTGTATGTGTTCTGCATTGATAACATAGCCATGTTATCATCCATCTCCTTCGTCCTTATATTTTTTTTTTATAGTTGAAGGAGTTGAATATATGTATTAAATTTGAGTTTGACATCATTGCTGAAGTGTTTATTACATACTAATTTCCAAATCGAAATTATTTCCCTATTTATGTAGAAAATGTGTCTCATGAATTATTCTTCCTCTTCGTTCAATTGAAGTTTTCACTCAGCCATTCCCTCCCCACAAAATAATTGTGAACATCATCATCCTCTACAATAAACACATCTGTTTCTTCCGCTACCATACGAAGGTACTCATCGCCATCCTCATCCATTAAATTTGCATGCTCCACTTCTGATTCCTCTTGTCTTCCACCATCTTATAGACTGCAGGATCAATAATGTAGCGAATATTGTATCTCGCGTAAATTCTTTCACCAATATTTGCAGCTTCTACGCAATACATAATATCTGTATTATCAAAAAGTGCAGCTTCCATTTTAATAAAGCTGTTTATACCCTCCACCATAGTATGGAGGGTATATAAATTTTGAAATTCCGTCATTGAAATATTCATTTCTGACCCTATAAAGTATATATATTCTTGATCAGGGTAAAATTCTAAGACGATCTAGGCAAGACTGTCCGTCCGTCTGTTGTAATCACGCTATCTTCTGAAGGAATTGAGATAGGGTGCAAAAATTTTGCATAGGTTTGTCTTTTGTCTGCAGGCAGGTCAAGTTCGAAGATGGGCTATATCGGTCCACGTTTAGGCATAGCTCCCATATAAGGATACCCCCAAATTTTCAGTATTTTGGGGTTCTTGAGCGCTTTTTTAACTGAATATGCTGACATTTGCTACATTGGATTCTTATTGGGTACTAAATGTATCTACAAAAAATTATAAATATAGGTCCACTTTTTCTGGTATCACCCACATTTTGGGGGTTTTGATCGTATTTCCCCCCCGAATTGGCTGTAAATTAGTATTTGAAATTATTAATAGGTACGAAATCTCTCCACAGAAAATTATAAATATAGGTACATTTTTTCGGATGGCCCCCATATAAGGGTACCCCCAATATTCGGTATTTTGGGGTTCTTGAGCGCGTTCAACGGAATTTGATGCAATTTGGTATTTTGTAGTCGTATATGGTAACAAATCTCCATACCCCACTCCCTGTGTGGGAGGTAGCAGAAGACAGACAACAAGTGTGTCTGCTACCCAACATACTGCAGTGCACACAAATTTAAACATAAAAAATTATCTTAGTCATAAAATGTGTCTGCTAATCCAGCATACACATTTCAATTTATCGTATATGGTAACAAATCTCCATACCCCACTGTAACCCGCATTTAGGCCCAGGCCCTGTGTGGGAGGTAGCAGAAGACAGACAACAAGTGTGTCTGCTAGCCAACATACTGCAGTGCACACAAATTTAAACATAAACAATTATCTTAATCATAAAATGTGTCTGCTAATCCAGCATACACATTTCAATTTATAAACTCCATAAGCATCTCAAAACACATTGCCCTTGGGCGAAAAACATGTCGCCCTGTTTTTTTGTCTTCAAGTGTAGGGACATTTGAATGAAAGAATATGTATAGAGTCTGAATGTAGGGTTTAATTGCGAGCGCTTTATTGCCGTCAAGTGTAACATGTGAAAAAACGTTAAGCTCGGCCGGGTCGAACTTTGGATACCCTCCACCATAGGAATACAGTCGAATTAGGATAAGCGAACGCCGGTTTATCGAAAAAATCTGTTAATTGAAACTAAACATTTTAAACTAATATTTTGGGTGAATTTACTTCGCTTAAAAGAAAACCCGCTTAATTGAAAATCTGTATAATGCTTTTTTGTTGCGAAAACACAAATATATATGAAACGAGTACCGTTTAAGAGAAAAACCTTTTTTATAAGGGCGACGAAATTCATTAAAATTTGTATGTAAAAATATGTTACACATTTTTCCAACCATCCAAGCAAATGTCTACGAAGAAAGGAGTTCTTACTTAATTAATTTTATAATATGACTAATAAATTTCACGATTTTTATGATATTGATTGAAGACTTCGTTTAAGCTCAACGAGTTTCGCTTATCCGAAGTTCTTTTAATTGAAAATCCTGCTTAAGAGAAAAACATTTTCAGAAATAAGCAGAGTTTAAAATGCAGCATCAAAAAATATTAGCATTAGCTCTAAACTGCTACTGCTAAAAAATATTAACATTATGACTAAATTAGCAAACGGCTAGCTTTTTTAGTTTGTAGCATTCGTGCTAAGCACGTATTTCACATGCGAGCTTTTTTATTATGACTAATCGGCAGTACGACTACATATTCATATTTCGCTGCCGACGAATAATCAGCCGATGTTTTTTTTATGTTTGTGTGTTGCCAACGCAGAAATTAGGAAAAATGCAATTCATTTTGTGTGTTGTTATTTAATTTAAACCTGTCAAATCGCAATTAAAAACTGTAAATAATAGTACTAAAAACTAAATTATATATTAAATAAAAACCTTTAGCAAGTATTAAACATTGCCATTGTTCGAAAAAATTCAATGATCATAATCGCGATTTTTTGCTATCTTATATAATTTATATTTTTCAATGGACAACACGGAAATCGAAAAATGCACGGGTTTTGTTTGCTAAAAATCTTGCTAAGCAGCCACAGTCCAGGTGCTTAGTCTTCATTGTAAGCTTTGGTTGTTAGTCGCGTTGACTATTATGTTGTAGTTGTTCATTGCTATTTTGTAGTTACTGACAAAATCAAGAAGCTTTAGTTTTGCTTGCTAAAATTATTCGTAATGTATTGCTATTTGTTGCAGTTGTGCTTGGCTGTGCTGCATATTTTGAGGATGAATTTAGTTAGCAGTGCGGCAATTTTCAGTGTTTTTGCTATTTTGGCGTTAGCATTTTAAACCCCGGAAATAAGGCGTTTTCACTTGACCGAATTCGACTGCACTGACAAATTTTTGAAATGAAAATATAGGAAGCATACATATATCGACAATACCACCAATCGATTGTTGTAAACCAAATAGAAATTTCAGCAATTTCAATGGGAATTTTCCCCAAAATCTCAAAATCCCAAAATGTTGACATATATTATTAACGCATGGTATGTTGAAACATGTGTATAAAATAATGAAAATACTCCAATTTAGAGGGCAAATTTATATGTGGCATACTAAAGCGGGACCAATATTGACAACACTGTGTAGGAATTAGCGAATAATTGGTGTTTTCATTATAAAAAGGTTTATGCCCAATTAAGGGCTGATATAGATCAAGTTCCAAGCTAATATTTCAGTTTTCAATCCCAATATCGTCAATCACGCTAAATATTAAACAGGTAGAATTTTAGAATTCCATACTATGTAGGGTGTGAACTGAAAATTTCTTCTACAGAATATCCCCAATACTATGGTGGAATACAGCTATATGGGGATAACCCCATCGCACAGAACACATCACCTAACTATTTTAATATAAAAAGGGGGTTATATGGGGACTACCCCTAAAGGGGTAGTCCCCATTGGTAGGGAGATCTGTTACCATTTACGACTACAAAACACCAAATGTTAGCGAAGTCGGTTGAAAAACCGTACCCTTATATGGGGGCTACCAGAAAAAAATTGAACTATATTTATAATTTTTAGTGGACAGATTTGGTATTTAATAAAAACTCAAAGTATTAAATAACAGCCAATTCGGTATACAAGGATGAGTCAAAATGTATTCATCATCAATGTTGTGTTCTGACCGTCAACGTGGATATAAAGTGAAAAAAGTGAAGTGGAAAACCAGCTACCTGCCCAGGGAAGGCTGACACGAGAGGACGAGTCGCCGTGCTGCTCATCAGACGATGATGACAGCTACGTACGCAGCAACTAGCGGTTGAACGATAACCTTAAGAGGAGGAAGATTACCTGCGGATGTGAGGAGGCAAACGACTTCCAGATCTTCAGGTTAGTGAATACGGTGAAGAACCAGAATGGGACGATCGACTTGCTCGAGGACAATGTGCGTCCCTGACGGAGAGTAACGCGTGCCTAATGGCACAGTTGGAATCGGCGAATTTGAGGGAGTGGGCATCTCGGCAGTGCAGCCCATCACCACCTTCGACGTGGCAGTGAAGGAGATCACGGCGATGCTGAGTTCACCCTTACGATGGTCCGTAAAGGTGTCAACTCCGTGAGGGTGCGTGAATTGTGGGATTGAAGGCCACTCTGCCGACTCGCTGTCCTATCCTAAAAGGATGGTTATAATCGCCAATAGGCAGCAAAGGAGGCTAAGGAGTCAGCGAAGTCTGAACCCCTTTCCTCATTGCGTACGGGGATATCGTACGCTGATGACGCCCCCTCAACAGCTCGTAGTGGTCCGACACCCGCTCCTTCCAGAGCTCAGTTGGACATTCTCGGGCTCGTTAGCAAGATGCCGCCGGAATTCGGAGACATCGGAACGCTGGCAAAGGTGAGGGCATTTGGGTCCACCTTTAAGCGCATTTGCGCGGAAGAATTCAGTTTTATAAATTTAAAATTAAGTTTGTGTTTTACTTTTACTATAGATACATTTAAAGAATTATTAGATTTATAACAATACTTTATAACAATCTAATCTGTAAGGATTTATATTTCCATAGACTGAAATAAATAATATGTCTTCTCCAGGATGGTGTCTCAATCTTCCATTGATTCCTCCTTTTCTTATACTTACGTGGGAGTCCTTTCTGTCTTTCTTCTTGTTGATGTGAGCCATAAAAATATTGCTGAACGATCATCGCGCATACCTCCTGATGATTTTCTGCGTTCACTTTTAATGCAATGAGTTTTAGCAACTCATATCTTGACTCCAACGCAACAACGAAATTCTCATATGAGGTGGGTAGACGGGCGAGTACCATGATGACCAACCAATCCTCACCAGTCTGCTCCTGTCTCGGATGTCTGCTCTACAATGGATGTAAATTCTCATATATATTCTAGAATGTTGTGGCATTCGACCATTTCCATCGCCACCAACTGCTTAAACAAGGACACTCTCCCCACTGGTCCCTTTGGTGGATGAATATCTTCCAGATTCTTCCACGCTTCTCGTACCGTTTTACATGACCTGTCATACATTAGCTGTACGGATGTAACACAGAGCTCAATTGAATCCATCGCCTTCTCATCCCTCTTCTTCCATACTTCATCTTTTTTCTCACTATCTACCTCCTCCACAACATCCATTAGTTCCTGATGAATCAACACTGATTTCATCTGCATCCTCCAGGAATCGTAATTGTTCTCGGGCAATTATACAATGTGATATTGTATAAAGAACTCATCTTTGCAATGACACACAGTCTGGCGTGATTTCCTGATTATTTTCTGCACTGGACACTTTCCAATCTCACTCACTGAGTCTTTGCACTGATTACTTTTCCTTCAGAGTATCCTGGGTCCATAACTTTCATCTGGCGATGTCGTTCTCTTTGAATGAAAGGCAGGTGTTTTCTCTTTGGGGTCTTTATTGAGAGTGATCTTCTTTATCTACTTTACTATGCACGAAACCTTCTTTCAACATATGAAAACTTAAGGCCCTAAAAAGCCTTAAGTGCCAAAAAAGGCGTGTATCTCCGCAAATACTTATTTTTTCATTTTCCTTTTACGCAAATAAAATGTAAATGCAATACAAAAACAAATTGCAATTACAGATTTAAAATATTTTTATTATAATAAAAGTTTGATTGTTTTTTGCCTCGCCTTCACAAGTTAAGCCAGCGAAATATTAAATTTAAATCTTAATTCATTTTACAAATAATTGTTCAATCCACTGTATTTGGACTTTTTCATTTGTAGTTTTTGTTCCATGTTTTTCAATCTGTGTTTTCATTGCGGTGTTCATTGGAGCGAATGCAATAAATGGATCGGCATGCAATTTTCGCAAAATTTCATAACATACGACGAGATGAAACAATCAAAACGTGCTGAAAATGTCTAACGCAGAAATTATAATACTAACCGCAACTTCAAGGAGAACGGTGGCAAAAAGAATAACTCTGAAGCACATTTTTAAATTGCATTTTTATGAATTTACAAAGTCATCTATGGAGAATCTGTAGAAGAAGGAGGAATTTTAAACATTTCACTTTAATTGAAAGTCTGACATTGAGGAAAATGGATCGTGAAACAATCTTAAATCGCATAGAAATTGTCATAACCCACTACAAAAATGGTTATTCTGCCACATGTGACAACATTTGAAATGATTGGAGCTGTAACAAATATTCCGCTGAAACCATTCACAGCGTCGTAGGGATGCGGAAAAGGTGTTTATCGCTGGGCGAAAATTTTTCGAACAAACTGTTGACATCGTGTGGGTTAATAAACGAATTGTCTTATTTGGGGTTCTCAGCCAAAAGTTTGGTGCTTTCTGTGGTCCGAATATGTGATTGCGCTTTATTTCTTTGAAAACGATGATGTCATCGTCAATTCGGGGCGTTATGGTCATACAGTAACTAATTTGTTTTGCCTTTTGTTAAAGAATACGACATAGAGGTTCGTTTAAGGATTACTATTGTTGCAAATATTGACTCTATGTAGGGAAGGTACCAGAATGAGTAGATCGATGGGTCTTATATTCCGACTTCATTTAAGTTTGGTAAATGTATTACGATTCACCAAATTTAGATCAAATCTGACATCATTAATTTAGAGCTGGCAAACATACTAAGATGTACATAGGTTGTTTGGGAGATGGGGAAATTAAAAATAGCGATGTTTTATTTTTCGATATAGAACGGGAACTGATTTTATTGAAATTTCTTTTCTTAACTCTAAACTTTAAACTAGAGTCATAAAAGTAGACAATACATTACACATACATTGAACGAAATGCTTAACGTATTTGGGTTGGACGACATTTATTATTTTTATTTACTATAACCCAAAATAAACACGGACAACAAATATTCTAAGTGCATTCTAAAAATAATTATGTTTAAACGCATTGTGTGCGCACTGCTTATCTACAATGCAGGCCTGCACACACACTGCGTGAAGGTCATAAATAACATAGTTTATGATACTCTCTGTAAAAAACAAATATTTTCCTTTAAACTAATAAAATCATTTATCTAACTCCAAAATTAACCACACGTACAGTTCAATAAACTGTACAGACTGCGGGCCTTAAAAGATTCTAATCTTTTAATAAACTAACTAGAATCGGTTTTACAAAAGTTACATATTTTACAGATTGTTTGAGTGACATTAATTTGAAATCTTATCTAGTACATTTTTAGATTGTAGTAATTAATTTAAGATATTATTTAACATAATTATGATAATATATTAAAATACCCTATCTAAGTTGAGGAAGGGCTATGGAGACAGGCAGGTACCGGCTGCACAAATGGTATAATTTTCTGACGATGGTGAACAACACAGCTACGATACCAATGATGAAAATGCACGTTGTAAAACTGAAACCATAGTGTGTCAGATGATGTGTGTCAAGGGGAACTGAGAACCCGAAGAACTTCTTCACTTGCGGTATATCTGGCAGCTTGTAAATTTCGATGTCCTTCTTTAGTTGTAGATGAGTGAGCGGTGGGATCGATTCTGCCATATGGAACGTAGGAAATATGTAGATAACTTCACTGGTGTAGATTTCATGCGCCCATAATTTCATCTCTTCAGTTTCAAGCGTACAGCCCGGATCCATATTCAATAACCCCTGGTCTCGAATTTGTATCTTCTGTCGGTTGCCATTGCATTTGACTTCTGTGATGGTACCTTTCGTGAGAGAGAATATCCATGAGTTCGGCACACGTAGTTGTTTCCAGAAGTAATGAAATTTGGTGATTGCGAATTCACAACTCTCTGGGATAACTCTTGGTCTTACGAACAACCTAACTTCGCATTCAGACGATTCTTTGATGTTGTACACCGGATGTGTTTGCTTGCATATCGTCAAATCTGCCACCTTTTGACATCTGGCAAATTCTTCGTCCTTCAATGCATAAAATAACGTCTTCCGGTCATCGAGCAGTATCAAATTGTTTTGGGTTCTCAGTTGCACGGATAAGTCATCTTGTATGATTGGGTACGAGTGGATAGCGTAGGCGGTGAATTGATCGACATTGATCAGCGGGAGTCGGATGTTGAACAGCAAATATTCTTTGGTCGTTCTTGTTGTGACCTCGGCGACCTTTGCTAGCTCGATTGGAGATTCTGTTGGTAGATGCAATTTCTTTCCAACCGATGTGTTGGTGATTTTGATCTGCTTCTTGAATTCTTTCACGGGAAGAACCTCATGTAGGAAACTTCCCCTTATGTTGACCATTACGCCGATCAGATTCTTTTGAATGTTATCCACTTCTTGGACAGCAGCTAGAAGTTCGGCTATCCGTGCTAGTATTCGGCTTCTGTTATCTAGCACGCTGATTTGCTTCTCTATCGACAATAATGCATCGCTTAGCTTTTCAATATCCTTAAAAACGGCGTTATTCTGCTCCTTGAGGATGTTTTTTGTAATTTCTTGAAGTGACGTTTGATTGTTCAACAATTCTAGTACGAACTTTTGATTATGTTCGACCATGTTGATTCTCTCCACCAGATCGTCGGCATGATCTTCATCCATCAGCCAGCGAATAAAACACACCTCCAACAAATGATAACGCCGATCTCCTGGATCTCCGGAATGATGCAGACGACATTATAAGGTCATGCTGATTCGTTAAGTGGTCATGGGCTTCTTGCATCCTTTCGAGTTCCACGTAGAATTTCTGCATCGCTTCGTCGAACGCCTTCATCCCAGACACATATTCCTCCAAGTTCACATGCGCCACGATGTTCCATTAAGTTTTTGACAGACCAACAGATGCCACTTCCTCGTAGAATACGCCAGCCCTATCTTGGCAATTAGTAACTTCTACTTTACATCTACTTGGACTTATAAATGACAGCATATACAAAATAACTACCATCAAATTTTTATTCTAAAACTGAATTCTTTATGACCTAGTCGATCTGGCCGACCTTTCCTTTATGAATAGCGTCGATTTCACCGACGTATTTTCTTCGATCTCATTTTCTTCGTCGTCGATATTAAAAGGACAAACATTGTGGATCGATCTTTTCGTTTCCCCATTGCAGGTTCTTACGTCTATCGTGCGACACAATCCACCCGAACTCATTCTAGTTCGGATGACCCTCCCCCGCCTCCAGCAAAGAGGAGGATGGTTATCTTCTTTTAATAACACCAGCGTTCCTGGTTTAATGTTTTTACATTTTTCAGCCCATTTATATCTTTTTTGAAGTTCGGACAAATATTCATTGGACCATTTTCCCCAAAATTCCTCAGTCCTAGCTTGTACGTCAATGTCCACGCAACCCTTTATAACTTTTATTTATTTCGGCGTCCGTGAACGTTGACAATGATTCCCCTATCAGAAAATGAGCCGGAGTAAAACACTAAAATCATTCGGATCCTCCGACAATGGTATTAACGGACGAGAATTTAGGACAGCCTCTATCTGTGTCATGAGAGTATACATTTCCTCAAACGTCATTGTCCCTTCTGTTACTTTATACATATGCTTCTTCACAGATCGAACGCAGCTTTCCCATAATCCACCTACATGTGGTGACCTAGCCGGTATATTAACCCATTCGATATCCCTTTGAGTGCAATACTTATCAATGTCTTTCGTTAGATCACTATTCTTGAATAATTCATAGATCTCATGAAGACTGTTCGCAGCTCCAACAAAATTCGTACCATTGTCCGAATAAATTTTAAGAGGACATCCTCTCCTAGCCACAAATCGTTTTAAAGCCCCAATGAATGCTGCAGCTGTCAGATCTGCCACTACCTCTAAATGCACAGCCTTCGTGGCAAAACACACAAAGACGCATACATATGCCTTGTCAGTCCGCTTACCTTTGATTTTGTGATGAATAGTAATTGGACCCAGAAAGTCAATACCAGTATTTAAAAATGGTCGAGTCCTAATAACCCGATCTTCTGGAAGATTCCCCATTAACTGATGTAAATTTCTGGGTTCCAACCTAAAACACCTATAGCATTTACTTACCACTTTTTTGGCCAATAACCTTCCACGTAGCGGCCAGAATTGTTGCCTAAATATAGCTAATAACCCTTGTGGCCCAATGTGCAACTTTTCCACATGCAACTCTTCCATCATTAATTCCACCACTCTGTTTTTGTATGGAAGAAGCATAGGATGTTTTGCCTCGAATGATAAATTACTATTCTGCAGTCGTCCTCCTACCCTTAGAAGACCCTCAGAATCTATAAATGGGCATAACGTCCTAATTTGCGAAGATTTCATAATATGTTCCCCCTTCTTTAGAGCTGATATTTCTTGCGCAAAGTTTTCCCTCTGTATGTCTCGAATTATCATATGAAGAGCCTCCCTTCTATAAGTCACAAATGACTTCCCAGGACCCTTCCTGGCTACATTGACAAATTTTAATACCCATGCCATGACATTTCTTAAAAACGAAAATTTATTCCGGTGGCGTATTTCTATCCACACTGGTATTCTCTTTACACCGACATTTACCTTTGCCATTTTCTTCAACTCTGGTATTTCCAGTAATTCTTCAGGCTCCTCAACTCTTATTGAGTTTTCCTTTAAAAAATTAGGACCTTCAAACCAGAATTTATTGTTAATAATTTCTTGAGGAAATACCCCTCTGGATAATAAATCTGCTGGATTTTGTTGAGAGGAAACATGCCTCCAATTTTCAACGACACTCTTAGTCTGAATATCGTTTACTCTATTGGATACAAAAATTTGAAGCCTCGCAGGATCTATTTTTATCCAACTTAAAACAATTGTTGAATCGGTATAATAAAACATACCATCAACATTCATCTTCAAACTGTCTCTAATTTTATCCATTAAACCAACTAACAACACCGCTGCGCACAGTTCTAACCGTGGAAGGGTGAGTATTTTGGTTGGTGCTACTCTCGATTTTGAAGACACCAACCGCACTGATACTTCCCCCCTTATGTTTGTTGATCTTAAATAAACAACAGCTCCATATGCTCTCATTGAAGCATCAGCGAATCCTATCAGTTCAACTTTAATTGGATCCACGCAAATCATGTGACGACATATTTTTACTAAATTTAGATCTACTAATTCTTTCCGTATTTTCGTCCATGTTGAATATACCTCATGCGGAACTTTATCATCCCAATCTATCTTCTCTTTCCATAGGTCCTGTAGTAAAATTTTTGCACTTACTATTACTGGCCCTACGAACCCTAAAGGATCAAACAATCTCGCTATTTCACTCAATATTGAGCGCTTTGAAATGGCTTCACTTCCTGTGCTCTTATATTTTAAAGAAAATATATCCTTTTCTGGACACCAAATCATTCCTAGTGTTTTCACAGTTAGTTCCTCCTTCTCAATATTCAGACTTTTTTCCATATTCTCTTCCTTTATCCCCTCTAAGATTTGGTTACTATTTGCACACCATTTTCTTAAAGGCATACCAAATTCGAGTAATATATTTTCTATATTCCTCCTCATCTCTATTACTTGATTGAGACAATCTCCACCTGTCATGAGGTCATCCATGTAAAAATCACTTCTTATGGCCAGTGATTCCCATGGATGCGATTCTTCCTTAAAATCTGCAATTTTTTGAAGACATTTTACCGCTAAATATGGGGCGGATGCCGTTCCATATGTAACAGTATTTAATGCAAACGTCTTCATCTCTTCATTTGCATTAAATCTCCAATAAATCAATTGGTATTTTTTATCTGGACTTGCAACCCATATTTGCCGATACATTTTTTCAATATCAGCTGAAAACACATACCTAAGCTTCCTAAATCTGAGTAAAATGCTAATCAGCTCATCTTGAACTCTAGGCCCGGTATGTAACATATTATTTAACGACAACCCCGTTGTCGTCTTACATGACGCGTAAAATACAACCCTCAACTTTGTAGTTGAACTTTCTGGTCTGAGGACGCAATGATGTGGTAGATAATACCCATCTTCTACTGGCTTAATATTTTTTACCACTTTCATGTGGCCCAATTCCATGTATTTCCTAAGAAACTCATGATATTGCATTTTAAGGTCGGCATTTTTATTTAACTTTCTTTCTAATGCCAAAAACCTTCTCTTAGCTACAACACTAGATGATCCTAATTTAGAAACATCTTGTTTAAATGGTAATCGAACTTCGAATTTACCATCTGATGTTCTCTTAACACCTTTTTCAAACAATTCCTCACATTTTTTCTCATCTTCGGTGAGTTTAATTGCTTTTGGAAGTTCTTCTATCTCCCAAAACTTCTGTAACAACTCCTCGCATTGCGTTTGGACTGTTGCTACAACCTTCTTTTCCTTTACCGAATTATCAATTATAGCAGGCCCACTGACTATCCACCCTAGCATTGTATTCTGTACAATACTAGTACCCGCTTTAATCTTCCCTTCTTTTAATATTTCATAAAATATTTCAGCCCCCAAAAGCATATCTATTCCACTTGGAATGTTGTATTTGGGGTCAGCAAGTACCATTTCTTGGGGAATTTTTTCCGCAACAACTTTTGTTTCCGGTACATTGGATAATATGGTTGGTATCACTAGTACTTCCATATTAGCCTTATATTTTGAAGTTTTAGACTTCATTGTTATATTTACCTTTTCTTGGCAAATAGACTTGTTTCTGGACAAACCTTCAATTTCTGTATCCGATTTTGTACCAGACAACTTTAGTTTGTCTTTTAACGATTCCGTCATTAGACAAACCTGAGATCCACTGTCTAGCAAAGCTCTGCAACTTATCCATCTATTTGCATTGTCCTTCACTAAGACAGTGGCTGTAGACAACAATATGCATACATTATTTCTTTGCCTATTGTTCACTACAGTACTTTTTGAGCAAACTTTTTCTTTGTGTAATAAAGAGTTGTGTTCGCCTTGACAACTTTTACAATTTATATTACTAGTGCATATTTTTTTATAATGCCCACTAGCTAAGCATCGAGAACAAATGTTTCTTTCCAACACAATGTTCCATTTTTTATCCACGGGAAGGACGCGAAACTTGGAACATCTATTTAAAGAATGCCCTATAGAGCAGCCGAGAGGACATTTTTCCCTCGGAATATACTGCCCCTTCGCATTTCCATCAGGACGCATTTCTTTCACATTTTGTGATTGCGTTCTTGATAGATCCCCCCATCTAGAACCTGGGTCACTGGACTTTTGCCTGTTATAATTCCCAGAAAACTGTTGACTAGCCTCTAATGAAAATTGCATTTGCTTTAAAAATTTCATTAGGCTATCAACCTTTGGAAGCTGTTTCTGCGCTCCTACAGACTGCTCAAACTGGATTCTTAAATTTTCATCCAGTTTCCTTTGCAGTATATAACACACGAATCCTTGATACAATTCTTCTGCATCGATTCGTGTCGCTTCTAAAGCTTGTAAGCTTTCTCCTACCGTATCTACAAATTTCTTCACACTTTGTGAATTAAACGATACGTAGGGAGCATCTAGTATAGACCTGAAATATATTGAGGTTGTAGCTCTTTTATTTGAGTAATGTTCCTTCAATATATTCCAAGCCGTTTCAAAATATTCTTCAGTGGCGGGCAATTTTGATATTTTTCTACGAGCCTCGCCACTTACTTTTGCCTTTAACATACACATTTTTTGTGTTTTTGTTATTGGCTGATTGATTACCAATTGTTCAAAGAGTTCCCTAAATGATTCCCATTCTTCCATTTTTCCATTGAACATTGGTATCTCTATGGATGGAAGCGTAAATGGGAGAGACATTGGTTTGGTCTCTTTCCTAGGCATCATTAGGTACCTATCTTTTAACGTATAGAAGAGTTCAGTCTCTTCATCTTCACCGAACTCTTTGGAATACTCGAAGTAGTTCTTCTGAGCCGTGTAAAACACTTCTCGAACTTCTTCCCTAGAGATATCCTTTTCATCTGCTTCATTCAGAATATACTCTAGATCGTTTAGGGCGTATTTGAAATGCGATACCAAGTATGAAGCTGAACCACGATTCCTATGCCCTTTGTTCCCGCCATCATGTGTGCTCTCAACGGGCTGCTTTGAGGTCGACGGCATTAATGGGACAGCTACTCGTTGGTCAGAGTAAGCAGGAGGAGCACATGCCCCTGGAAACTCATTTAGAGTCAGAGTCGAAGCTCTTTTTGACTCTCCTGACTTTGCTGTCAGATCTGCGTATCGCGCAGAAAATTTCTCAATCGCATCTTTCACCTGGTTCCTGAAAGGACCTGTATAGTAAGCATTCTTACTTAGTGTGTGCGATGGCGATTGGAGTTCCCTATCATTCTTTTCAAATTCCTGAGTCAACTCGGTGAATTCTTTATAGATCTCATTCACCTTGTCCATTAGAGTCTCCCCCATAACAGTCGTACTAACTACGTGATTTAAATGGTTGTAGAGCTTGATAATGGCATCTCCCAACACTTTTTGCCTTGAAATGAGTTCTAAGGCATTCATTTTGTATGTGAAAATAATATATATAACAATATAAAAAGTAAAAATTTGAAAAGATCACAAAAAATATTTTATAAAAGCAAAAGTGTGGACTTACCAACTTCTTTTTACAATAACTTTTGTTTATTATTTTTTATATTTTCTTGACTATATACTTGCTTTTAATATATTTTTTTTTTATATATTTTTTTTATATATATATATGTATATTTTTTCTTTAAATATATTTATTTTCACAACACACTATATATATTTTATTTTTTTTTATTGTAACGCGCCGCGGGTTTTTTACGTTTAATTATTTATTAAATTATATTTCTCTTTATTAAAATATAACTTTGCTTTTTCTATATAAATGCACTTCACTTTTTCAATATTTTTTCCTTATAAAAATGCACTTCACTTTTCTTTTTCACTTTTTTAATATATATATATATATTTTTTTTTTAATATTTTTTTTTCACGGTTACGCGCTCAAAAACTAGGGGTCACCAAAATGTTAGGGAGAGGAGGAAAATTAAAAAGACCGGTGCTTTTTTGTCCGATGTAGAACGGGAACTAATTTTATTGAATTTCTTTTCTTAACTCTAAACCTTACACTAGAGTCATAAAACTAGACAATACATTACACATACATTGAACGAAATGCTTAATATATTTGGGCGACATTTATTATCTTTATTTACGATAACCCAAAATAAACACGGACAACAAATATTCTAAGTGCATTCTAAAAATAATAATGTTTAAACGCATTGTGTGTGGCGATATCATTTTCATTCTACCTACGCACTGCTTATCTACAATGCAGGCCTGCACACACACTGCGTGAGGGTCATAAATAACATATTTTATGATACTCTCTGTAAAAAAAAAAACAAATATTTTCTTTGAACTAATAAAATCATTTATCTAACTCCAAAATTAACCACACGTACAGTTCACTAAACTGTACAATTTACTTACCACTTCCGAGCACATACAACAATATAAAGGTCAACCACTCCTCTTGGATATAATATAAACTTCTCGGGTCTATGTCCTTCAGGGGTAAATATATACGCTATAGAATACAAATTTTGCCATTATTTTACACAAAAGTCAGGGTCCATTTGACCCGCTAAATATTGACCAATCCCCTTCCCATGGAAAATTTCACGATGTTCGGGCCATTATTGCGGCCTCTAGAGCGACCAGAAAAACCTACAAAAATTTAGTATTTGGTCCATTTCATCCCCTAAATATTAACCGATCTTTTCCAAAAACAATAGGGGTCTTCATTGGCCAGAACCCAACTTACACGCAAAATTTCGTGAAGATTGGTCCATAACTGTGGCCTGTATCGTGTTTACAAATTATAATGGACAGACGGACGGACGGACACACATGTCTAGATCGACTCAGCTAGTCGAGATATGAGGATCGGTATACTTAAAGGTGGATCTAGGACCAAAAAAGGTCAAGGTAAAGGTTCAAGGTCATTTAAAGGTTGAATATACGGTCAGCTTGTCCGATCTATATTGTTCAGGGCTATATACCATAGAGTGTAATTTTTCTTTTTAATTTTTCACATAAAAATCGGGACCAATTTTGCCCGCGATACACTGACCTATTATCAAGCCATGATTGATTCTTTGAAATACGCGACTTATGAAGATTTCCAAAAAAGCCTCTTTTAGCAATTCATGCTTCTTAAGAAGTTTTCCGAATAAATTGATTTAAAAATCCACGCTTATGAAAAAGAGTCCACGAGTATGGTTGGTCTCTAAAAAAATCGTTTAAAAATACCTGATTTTGGGAGGGTTTCTAAAAAATAATTTTTAAGATATATAAACCAAAAAAATCTTAAAAAACTACCGTTTTGAAAGGTCGTTGGAAAAATAGTTTCAAAAAATCTACCCTCAATTCATGATTTCCTAAGGAAATTTTTACTCAAACAATTTACCCTGGTGAAAGAACCTGAAAAGGTATAATGTTTATAATCAACGCCTGTAAAGGGTCATCGTTTTATTGCTCTTTAAAAGTTGGCGCATTGGATGGTCCTTGGAAATGTATTCCTTTAAACATTCACGTTTATCTGGGTTCCTGATTTTTTTTTTAATTTTGGATTTAGGACTTTTTAATCCAATATTGTCTGAGTCCCTGAAAAATACTTCCGCCCAAGAAATTATTTTTTTTTTTTAATGAAAAATTGCGATTTATTTCTTGGCCACCTTCTTTGGATGGCTACTGCCAGCAGGCGTATGATTAACGTGATATAAATATTGTCAAAGAATTACGGTAAGTATACGCTATGAATGTGCTGTGCTACTACCAACAATTTGTAGTTGTGGCCTGGTAACGACGATGTTGTTGTCATTATTTGATCAATCTATATATATATATATAAAAGAGCTTAGTGTTAAGTGAGTGAGGGAGTGAGTGAGTGACTGACTGACAGACAGATCATCGCCCAGACGAAACGGCTGAAGCTAGAAGCTTGAAACTTTGTGTTGTGTGTTGCTGGTGTGCTGGTACGAAAAGTACTAAAATGTACCAAATATGGTACCCTTTGTATTAGGCGAACGGGAAGAGCTAGAATTCTGAAATTTGGAATGTGGGTCACTGATGTAAAGTTAGGAAGATGTACAAAAGCGTTTTTGGAAATTCGACCTATAAGTGTACTAAAAGTACTAAATTTAGTTCTAATTGAATATATATTGAACATATATAGCTAAAATCTTGATATTTTATATAGAATACAGGTTGGGAAGTGGTGTTGGTGGTTTAAGATTTTCGTACTTATGTTTTTTTAAAAAGTATTAAATGGTACTGAATTTGGTACTATTTGCATTTAGTTGAGTGTATATAGATGGGATCCTGAAAATCGGAATTAGGACTACTGTTGGAATACAAAAATCGAACCTTTATGTACGAAAAGTACTTAATGGTACTAAATTTGGTGCAAGGTTGATTTCGGTTCACATGTAGAGATGGCGTCTTGAAATTGGGAATTAAAATGACAGTTGCAGTGTAGAATTGAGATTGTTTTGGAAATTCGCACTTATTGGTACGAAAAGTACTAAATCGTACTAAATATAGTACAATTTGGATTTTGCTTAAACGGATGAGCTTAAAACCTGAAATTTGGAATTCTGATTACTGTCGAAGATTGAGCTATAGAGACATCTATGGAAATTCGTATTTGTGTGTACGAAAAGTACTAAACGGCGCTAGATATGGTACAATTTGGATTTGTGCATTTATAAGGTACATATTTTAAGAACCGTTATAAGGCGCTGATTTTTTAAATCTTAGTATCGACGCTTGTCAAGCGTCCTTACGATACATATACGCCATGGGTGTCGTGTAAATAACCCCAATGTGCTATCGAGTCTTGGTTAAGATGTTGTTGTCATTATAAATTTTCGCTAAAATCTAACAAATATTTTAATTAATTTATTTTTTTTAATTAATTTTTTCAGGGATCACAAAAAGGCGCTTATTTTTTTTTTTTTGAACAAAATGCACACCAAGGAAACATATTTTCAAAAAAAAGCACGTTTCTGTAGTTGGGCCCTGCAAGAATATTATTTGAATGATACAAGCATTTCTTCCGAAAAAATCTCTCTTCACCTGGTTGCTCCCAAAAAGCCACTGTAACTCCCATAAGAAACATTCAAGGAAATATTTAACTTATTTTAGCATTTATAATTTTCAACTATGCTCATTTTACAATGTCTTAAAGATGATGATAATAATAATTATTCTTATGGTTCCCTTCCTCATAATCATGATCATCATATTCGTCACTATCCTTTCCATATCATAATCATCAGCATAATCTTCGTCATTGAAATAATTGTAATATTTTAAATAAATTATAACTGTTGGAAGAAAACAAGCCACCAAGGAGGTGCAGCTGCAATGACAGCAGCAACAACAATGACATATAAAAAGGGAGTAAATTCTCTACTCCAACGACATCTACTTCTTGACTCCTTGGCCAGACAACATTACAATATACTGAACATATTGTGTTGGAAACTGTCTGACATACACAACGACAGTCTGTCTGTCATTCGAATTGTATGTATTATTGTATATGTAAGTGAATTTATGCACAAAAAATGCAGTTTACTCTCATAAGTGTACACATGCACACATTCACAAAAATGTGCATTTGTTGTATTGTATGACGTGTGTGTAAGTAAGGACTTTTATAATTTAATGTAAGCGAACACCTCAAGCGTAAATCTTTTACATTTTCAAATGGAGAGGGATTTTCTTTACAACACCAAGATATAACGAAATAAGAAGAAGACGTAACTGAAAATGTGCAGGATAATAAAACTGACTTCTTGAAATATTAATGCCACACACATATATACATTTAGATGTCTGTTGCTTCGCCGTTTTCTTTCTTCACCTTCAGTAAATATTCATAAGTATAACAATAAAAGGGCTTAATATTATTCCTAATGGCAGTTACAGTGGTGGGGAAAAGTGAAAGCCTCAGAATGTTTCTCACAAGAAATATTGTTTGTATTGACCCCAGACAAAAATTCTTTAAAACATCCACGCCTCTGTTAATGGTCCCTAGAAAAAATTCTTTAAAAAATCCACGCCTATTGGTGGGATAATGGTTGGAAAAAATTCTTTAAAACATCCACGCCTTGTGATGGTCCCTAGAAAAAAGTCTTGAAAACATCCCCGCCTCTTATGATGGTCCCTAGAAAAAATTCTTTAAAACATCCACGCCTTGTGATGGTACCTAGAAAAAATTCTTTAAAAAATCCACGCCTTGTGATGGTGGGTCCCTGAAAAAATATTCTTTAAAAAATCCACGCCTTGTGATGGTGGGTCCCTGAAAAAATATTCTTTAAAAAATCCACGCCTTGTGATGGTGGGTCCCTGAAAAAATATTCTTTAAAAAATCCACGCCTTGTGATGGTGGGTCCCTGAAAAAATATTCTTTAAAAAATCCACGCCTTGTGATGGTGGGTCCCTGAAAAAATATTCTTTAAAAAATCCACGCCTTGTGATGGTGGGTCCCTGAAAAAATATTCTTTAAAAAATCCACGCCTTGTGATGGTCCCTAGAAAAAAAATTCTTTAAAAAATCCACGCCTTGTGATGGTCCCTAGAAAAAAATTCTTTAAAAAATCCACGCCTCTTATGATGGTCCCTAGAAAAAAATTCTTTAAAAAATCCACGCCTTGTGATGGTCCCTAGAAAAAAATTCTTTAAAAAAACCACGCCTTGTGATGGTCTCTAGAAAAATATTCTTTAAAAAATCCACGCCTTGTGATGGTCTCTGAAAAAATATTCTTTAAAAAATCAACGCCTTGTGATGGTCTCTAGAAAAATATTCTTTAAAAAATCCACGCCTTGTGATGGTCTCTAGAAAAATATTCTTTAAAAAATCCACGCTTTGTGATGGTCCCTAAAAAAAGTCTTTGAAAAATCCACGCCTTGTGATGGTCCTTAAAAAATCCACGCCTTGTGATGGTCCTTGAACAATCCACGCCTTGTGATGGTCCCTGAAAAATCCACGCCTTTTGATGGTCCTTAAAAAATCCACGCCTTGTGATGGTCCTTAAAAAATCCACGCCTTGTGATGGTCCCTAGAAAAAAATTCTTTAAAACATCCACGCCTCTAATGATGGTCCCTAGAAAAAAATTCTTTAAAACATCCACGCCTCTAATGATGGTCCCTAGAAGAAAATTCTTTAAAAAATCCACGCCTCTATTGATGGTCCCTAGAAGAAAATTCTTTAAAAAATCCACGCCTCTTATGATGGTCCCTGAAAAAATATTCTTTAAAAAATCCACGCCTCTTATGATGGTCCCTGAAAAAATATTCTTTAAAAAATCCACGCCTTGTGATGGTCCCTAGAAAAAAATTCTTTAAAAAATCCACGCCTCTAATGATGGTCCCTAGAAAAAAATTCTTTAAAAAATCCACGCCTCTAATGATGGTCCCTGAAAAAATATTCTTTAAAAAATCCACGCCTCTAATGATGGTCCCTAGAAAAAAATTCTTTAAAAAATCCACGCCTCTTATGATGGCCCCTGAAAAAATATTCTTTAAAAAATCCACGCCTCTAATGATGGTCTCTAGAAAAAAATTCTTTAAAAAATCCACGCCTCTAATGATGGTCCCTAGAAAAAAATTCTTTAAAAAATCCACGCCTCTAATGATGGTCCCTGAAAAAATATTCTTTAATAAATCCACGCCTCTAATGATGGTCCCTAGAAGAAAATTCTTTAAAAAATCCACGCCTCTAATGATGGTCCCTAGAAGAAAGTTCTTTAAAAAATCCACGCCTCTAATGATGGTCCCTAGAAGAAAATTCTTTAAAAAATCCACGCCTCTAATGATGGTCCCTAGAAGAAAATTCTTTAAAAAATCCACGCCTCTAATGATGGTCCCTAGAAAAAAATTCTTTAAAAAATCCACGCCTCTTATGATGGTCCCTGAAAAAATATTCTTTAAAAAATCCACGCCTCTTATGATGGTAACTGAAAAAATATTCTTTAAAAAATCCACGCCTCTTATGATGGTAACTGAAAAAATATTCTTTAAAAAATCCACGCCTCTTATGATGGTAACTGAAAAAATATTCTTTAAAAAATCCACGCCTCTTATGATGGTAACTGAAAAAATATTCTTTAAAAAATCCACGGCTCTTATGATGGTCCCTGAAAAAATATTCTTTAAAAAATCGACGCCTGCTTGTAGTCCTTGAAAAAATATTTTTTAAAAAATCCACGCCTGTTTTTAGTCTTTGAAAAGATATTCTTTAAAAAATCCACGCCTTGTGATGGTCCCTAAAAAAAAAATTCTTTGAAAAATCCACGCCTTGTGATGGTCCCTAGAAAAAAATTCTTTAAAAAATCCACGCCTTGTGATGGTCCCTAAAAAAAAAAATTCTTTGAAAAATCCACGCCTTGTGATGGTCCCTAGAAAAAAATTCTTTAAAAAATCCACGCCTTGTGATGGTCCCTAGAAAAAAATTCTTAAAAAATCCACGCCTTGTGATGGTCCCTAGAAAAAAATTCTTTAAAAAATCCACGCCTTGTGATGGTCCCTAGAAAAATATTCTTTAAAAAATCCACGCCTTGTAATGGTGATGGTCTCTAGAAAAATATTCTTTAAAAAATCCACGCCTTATACTGGTGGGTATCTGAAAAAATATTCTTTAAAAAATCAACGCCTTGTGATGGTCTCTAGAAAAATATTCTTTAAAAAATCCACGCCTTGTAATGGTGATGGTCTCTAGAAAAATATTCTTTAAAAAATCCACGCCTTATACTGGTGGGTATCTGAAAAAATATTCTTTAAAAAATCAACGCCTTGTGATGGTCTCTAGAAAAATATTCTTTAAAAAATCCACGCCTTGTGATGGTATCTAGAAAAATATTCTTTAAAAAATCCACGCCTTGTGATGGTATCTAGAAAAATATTCTTTAAAAAATCCACGCCTTGTGATGGTCTCTAGAAAAATATTCTTTAAAAAATCCACGCCTTGTGATGGTATCTAGAAAAATATTCTTTAAAAAATCCACGCCTTGTGATGGTCTCTAGAAAAATATTCTTTAAAAAATCCACGCCTTGTGATGGTCTCTACAAAAATATTTATTAAAAAATCCACGCCTTGTGATGGTCTCTAGAAAAATATTCTTTAAAAAATCCACGCCTTGTGATGGTCCCTAGAAAAATATTCTTTAAAAAATCCACGCCTTATACTGGAGGGTCTCTGAAAAAATATTCTTCAAAAAATCCACGCCTTGTGATGGTCTCTAGAAAAATATTCTTTAAAAAATCCACGCCTTGTGATGGTCCCTAGAAAAATATTCTTTAAAAAATCCACGCCTTATACTGGAGGGTCTCTGAAAAAATATTCTTCAAAAAATCCACGCCTTATACTGGAGGGTCTCTGAAAAAATATTCTTCAAAAAATCCACCACTTATGCTGGTGGGTCTCTGAAAAAATATTCTTTAAAAAATCCACGCCTTATACTGGAGGGTCTCTGAAAAAATATTCTTCAAAAAATCCACCACTTATGCTGGTGGGTATCTGAAAAAATACTCTTTACAAAATCCACACCTTGTGATGGTCTATAGAAAAAGATTATTTAAAATCCACGCCTTGTGATGGTCCTTGGAAAAATATTCTTTAAAAAATCTACGACTTGTGATGGTCCCTAGAAAAATATTCTTTAAAAAATCCAAGCCTTGTATTTTTGGATCCTTGATAAAATATTCACTACAATTCCCATATGCTGTGAATAAATATTATTGCATCATAACCTCAAAAGTATTCTTGCCAATTTAATTTTCGCAATATCAAAAATTTGCCTCCCCTGTCAAGTGTGTGAATGATTTGTTTATGTGTTTGTGTGACAAACAATTTTATTTTTTAATCAAATTGGAAACGCTTCAAATGCTCCAAAAACAATTTGGCACACATCCACAGAATTGCAAATAGACAAACAAACGTATCGACAAATGAGAAAAATATGTGTTGCAAAACTGTAACCGTACGTCGAATCACTTAAGTAAATAAAAGATCAACCTCAAAAGAAAATTTATTTCACATTTGGTTCTATTGCAGAGCAGTCAATAAGTCTAAGATTGTGAAATCATTTCCTTCCTTCCGCCGCACACACACACTCAGTGTGCGGTGTGGCTGTGTGGAAAAACCGGAGAAATGAAATTTTATAAAATGAAAAATTACAATTTATTTCTTTGGCCACCTCTTTTGGTTGGCCAATGCCAGCAGGCGTATGATTAACGTGATATAAATATTGTCAACGTATGACGTTGCGTATACGCCATGGGTGTGCTGTGCAAATAACAACAATATGTTGTTGTGGTTTGGTGACTACCAAAAAATTTCGTGAAAAGCGAACAAATATTTTTTCATGGACCCATGGGCCGAAAATTTAGAAAACATTTTTATTTTTTTCAGCGACCAATCGAGGCGTGGATTTTTTATAGAACTTTTTTTTCAGATTCCCATGAAGGCATGGGTTTTTAAAAAAATATTTTTTCAGATTCCCATGAAGGCGTGGTTTTTTTAAAGAATATTTTTTCAGATTCCCATTAAGGAGTTTATTTTTAAAGAATATTTTTTCAGATTCCCATGAATATATTTTTTCTTGGGCCCATCTAAGGCGTAGATATTCAATTCCATATCCATTCCATCCATTGTCGTAAAACTCCCAATGCCGTGCTCCATTCCCCCTGATAGTTAACTTTCGGCTGGCACTGTCATCCAAAACTACCATCACAATCACCGCAAATTTTGCGAAATACAATTTTTTATATGGGCATACAAAACGTAATTGTGTAAGGCATATTCGTACACCACACACACACCCATCCCCATATCCCTTGTGCATGTGTTGGAGTCTCTGCGTATTTTGTAAGTTATGCACTTCAGTGCAAACGAAAAAAAAGAAAACTTTAAAAAAGAGGAAGAGAAAAAAAACACATTTTCACACTTCTTTTCTTGTTCAGTTCAGTTTTCACAATTCTGTGTTTTTTTTTTCTTTTTCATATTTTTTGATTTTTAGGTCTTTTCCACACTTTGACTTTAGCTGAAGAAATAATTCCTTTAGTTGGCACATGAGTGTGGGTAGGCGTGCCGCAGTATGAGTGTGTGTTTGTGTGGCTGTGAATATGAATGCGTAGTTTCGTTGTGCTCATTGCCAGTGCGGTATGTCTTCCAGCACGAATATGTTGTGCGGTGTTGATACTGCTGTTGTTGTTGCCTTGGCAACATGCATCAAAGCCAAGAGGCATCATCATTGTTGCTGTAGTTGCTGTATTTTTGTTCTTTCCGGTTACATATATGAGAAATGTATTTTTAACAGTGGTTCTTAGGGATTTTCTCAATTATTAAAAGAAGGCGAATAATGTACACTATTTTTAAGAAATCAAGAGGAGTCGAGGATTTTCTTAATACTTTTAAGATTTTGAAGAGACCAAACAAAAAATTTGATTTTTTTTAAGGACCCAACTGAGTGATGAATCTTTCGAAGAATATTTTTAATGGTTAGATTGAAGAGCGCACAAATTTATGTTTATGGTAATGATCCAACTTGAGGCGTGGATTTTTATAAAATATATTTGTCAGACACCATTTAAAGTGTGGTTATTTTAAAGATGATTTTGTCGCAAAACCACATTGATTGTTCCAGATACCACTTGTTTTTTTCATGTGAGCGTCGATTTTTTAAAGACTATTTTTAGGAGGTTCCTAAAGGTGTGGTCTTTTAATACCCGAGAAGGCCTCGGCTCATATACAAATGGAGCCAAAGACTTTTTACAAATCGTTTTTTGGACATTCATAAAAGCGTACATTTTTCTTAAGAATATTTTTATTTATATCCATAGAGGCATAGAGGTGTAAAGAATATGTCTTTATGAAATAATTTTCAACGCAGATTTTTTTTAGCGAAATGTTTTAGAGATCCATACAGGCGTAGGATAAAAAATATTTTTTTAAGAGCTTCATGGAGGCGTGGATTTTAAGCATATTTTTATAATAGGCCCATAGAGGTGTAATATTTGCAAGAGGTCGTTTTGTAAGAACTCCACAGGTCAGAGAAACGTGATTTGCTAAAATTTGTCTGTAATTTAATATTTCGGGTTCTTGAAGGGCGAAAAAAAATTTCAGAAAATGTTCGATACACTACATGTTGTGGTCTATTCCCAATGTAAAAATACATGCCTCATTTTTGGTATTTTAAAAGTATTAGTCGAATTTTCCCATCGAAATGACTGTATATTTGGTATATCAGGATTTACAGAAGATTTCGATCTTTTTTACGAATTTTTGATCGCACAACACTGGTGGAGCGTAAACCAAATTTGTCCCTGCCGAATTTAATTTTTTTGCTATCCTAAAGAACAATCTTCTATGGAGTATAACCGTGAGTGAAACCAGTGAGCGGAGCAGTATAGTCGGACGGAGCCGACCATGTGATACCCTACACAACTACCACGAAAATCACACTTTCGACGGTTTTCTATTCTGAGCCTGGGCAATATTTCGTGATATTTGCACCCTTTTTACAGATTTAAGATCAACAACTCTTATTTCTAAGTCTTGCATATTTTCCAAAATGCTTTTTTCTTGAAGTGAATTTTTACGCAATAAAATAAAAAATTGGTCACTTTAGGTTTTGGTTGATTTGACCCTCGGAAAATTGACCGATCATCATCTAAACAGCCGCTCTAAGTATTTGGTCAGATCCCCTTCACCTTATCAAATATGTGATGTTCTGCATAATTGCCTCTAGAGCAACTAGAAAATCTGACAAAATTAAAGTATTCGGTTCATTGCACCCCCTGAATGAAATCTCAACTTCACCGAAAACTATAAGCGTCGCCCTTGACCATAATCGGAACTTCATGTACAATTTCAAATTAATCAGCGCGACACTTCCGTCCTCTAATGGAGTAATAGTAATAATATTCACATTGTCATCTTTACTTAATTACGTATAACTCCCGCATCGGAGTACATACAGCCATATAATTGATATCAATTTAAAGGTCAACAACTCATCTTGGACACACTATCAACATCTCGAGAATATGTCCTTCAGGAGCAAGTATATACGTCCCAGAATAAAAATTTTGTACTTTTTCACACAAAAGTCAGGGTCCATTTGACCCGCTAAATATTGACCGATCTTTATCAAAACAGGTATGCTTATTCTTAGCCCCGATCCCCTTCTCCATGTAAAATTTCACGATGTTCGGACCATAACTGCGGCCTCTGGAGCGACCAGAAAAACCGACAAAAAATTAGTATTTGGTCCATTTCATCCCCTAAATATTAACCGATCTTTCCCAAAAACAATAGGGGTCTTCCCATCCCACATGCAAAATTTCGTGAAGATTGGTCCATAACTGTGGCCTGTATCGTGTTTACAAATTATAATGG
This sequence comes from Musca vetustissima, assembly GCF_032173495.1. Taxonomy (NCBI): domain Eukaryota; kingdom Metazoa; phylum Arthropoda; class Insecta; order Diptera; family Muscidae; genus Musca; species Musca vetustissima. The sequence goes on from NW_026887346.1 coordinate 43,356, forward strand.
ACAGACGGACGGACGGACGGACACACATGTCTAGATTGACTCAGCTAGTCGAGATATGACGATCGGTATACTTAAAGGTGGGGCTGCACAAAGCTATAATACCCTGACAACATAGTTGTGTAGGGTATAAAAAGAAGCTTAGATTTTTAAGCAAATGAATGAATAATGAATATGACTTTTTGTATCTACATTTTATACATATAGGATCCCACCGACAGCAGCGTGGAGTTTATAAACGAATAGTTTCTAAAAATGCACCATTAAGAGAGCGGATGTTTTAAAGAAATTTTTCCGATAACCCCAAAGAAATCACCATTAGAAACACTTATATTAAGAATAGTTTTTCAGAGACAAGATATAGAAGCATGTATTTTTAGAATATTTTTGTATGTATGAAAATGAAGTGTTTTTGTCATAATCTTAAAATATTGGTAATAAATAATAAATTGCGTAGAAGCTGTGATGGTGGTAATGTAAAAAAATGGGTGAAAATGTGTTGAAGCCAACGAGTTTTTTTGTGTTCCTTCCTGATTTGTGGCTAAACTACGAAACGCACGCACACGTGATCAGTGACTATGTTGCAGAATACCCCATGAACAATATGGTTCTAATGTATGATTTTTCGATATAATCACAGCATCCACCCAGAATAGATGCTGACATTTTGAACCGGTGTTTTTCGGTGTTTTTTTATTTTTTCTTATAATTAGGATGCGCATCCAGATAATGGACTAAACTGATTATAGGATTGTAGAACTCGAGATTTTGCTTCGTTTAGTGTATATCTCATGAATGTGCTCACCGTAGCTTCTTTGCAATTTGGTTCCAAAGACGAAAATCTGGTACGTAAATTTTTATAAAAAACATATATTTTGAGTCTAAAATTAAGAAAGTCCATTCAAATTCCGTGGAACCCCGCGTGATTTTAGTTTTTTTTACGTGCCGTATCTAATGAGCCCATCCATGTTCAATTCCGCCCAATAAAACGGCGGATATAGGTACCTTGAATGTGGGAAAAACTGCAAAAACTTATTTTGACAAATTCGCGTGTATAATCGCGTTTTTCGTCGAATTGATTTTAAATACATTCATGCTTGAGTTATCATATTCGCGAATCTGTGTGAAAATAGGTCAAAAATATATCGATACGCGAATAATATGCGTATTTTTATCCAAAATCGATTGTGGAGGCACATCCGCGGTTCTTCACCGATCCTTTTAAAATAGGTGTCCTTTTGTGTATTTTCAGAGGAGATTACTGAAATCGGATGCGCATAAAAATCGTATGCACGTTGTGTCATTTTTAGCCATTTTTAGAGTTTTTGCATAGTAAACTGCATCGAGCGGCACACTTTTGGCGCTAAATGAAACATCGAAAAATTCATAATTATTGGAAGAGATTGATTCGATTTACACGAAAACCGCATGCGCAACAAGTGATTTCCATAAATACGCGAATTGCATGCTTTTCAATATTGATCATTTTTATGTATTGTAAGTGCAATATATTTAATAATTTTTAACGTCGAAACTCTTATCAGATGAAACTACCGATATTTAACAATCATGCAAAAGAATTTGCAGAAGAAAGCGTCATATATTTTAAAAGATTAGGTCAAAACCGTATTCTCTTAACCACACTAAAAAATTGAAAATTCAAAAAAAAGTTCTGTCTTAATTAAAAAATTAATTTATTTTATTTTCAGATATCCTTATGCTTCTTTTTGTTTTTTCGCGAATATTGTACCGTATTTCAATGTGATTTGACAAGTATGCAAAGAAAACAATGGTGTTTAACCATTTGTGAAGAAATTCGCGAATTACAATGAATAGGAATTCATTTAATTTATATTTGAAATACAAGATTTAAAACCGCTATAACTTTTGTGCGCAGCATCCGAATTTGTGAACGCGAACAGATTTCGAATCAGCATATTTTTCTTAACCTATGTACCAAAAATCATAAATGTGCTCGCGAAAATTTTTTTCAAATTTTTTAATGGAATTTTAAAAGAATTTTGTAATTTCCCATATACAGAAAATATAGGTTCATTTTTTGACATAGCCCCCATATAAATTTGGGGTCCCATAGTCAGTATTTTTAAGTTTTGTATATTTTCTTCGAAGTGGCTTTAATTTGGCACGTCGAATTTTTGGTGTTAGAAGTGATTGTTTTTATTCACACTACTACGGTGTTGCTTTATTTGATCTCTAACATTTATGTTTCGGTGGTATGCACCTCTTGGCTTTTAATGGAATATTTTCTAGGGACTTTAAGGATCCTTAAGGGGATTTTTAAAGATTTTTTTTTTGAAATTCAAAGCGGTTTGGATTTATTAAAGAATATTTTTATGAGAATCCAAAGGGTTATTCAATTTTTAGGAATATTTATTAAGGTGCCAAAAGGCCGATGATTTTTGTACCCTTTACCAGACTGTGGTACAGGTTATTATGTCTTTGTGCATATGTTTGTAACAGGCCGAAGGAAACGAAATATACCTATGCTTCCTTTTGAGAATATGCATAGAATCACTTTCTGAGTCAATTTAAACATGTCCGTCCGTCTGTCTGTCCATGTTAAATTGTAAACAAAGTACAGGCCGCATTAATGATTTGAATTGGATGAAATTTGGCACAGCCCATTTGTTTGGCTCAAGGACGAACACTATTGAAATTGGAAAAATCGATTCATATTTAGATAAAGCTCCCATGTATATTTAAGGTAAATGGTGCGTCAAAGTCCCCAAATATCTTTCGATTTGCACGAAATTTGGCATAGCGGACTAACTTGAGTCTATAATGATGTGTACTAAGTTTCGTGAAAATCGGTTCAGATTTATATATAGCTCCCATATATATTTTAGTCCGATTCAAGGTAAATGGTGCACCAAAGTTCAATTTCATGTCAATGTTCTTTCGAAAATTCTGTTAGGTATATTCTGCAATATACCCAAAGTGGTGAAGGGTATCATATGGTCGGCCCAATCCGACTTTACTACTTTCCTTACTGGTTTAAAGAATATTTTCGTTAAATATTTTTTCCAAAATGTTTTTAATATTTTTAAAGGACCCAATCAAGAGAATATGTGGATTTTGTAAAGAATGTGTTTTAGTACCCACTTAACCTAGAGAACAAAGTTTTTTATTCATATTTTTCCAAAGACCCAACCTATTGAAAAGAGATTTTTTATTGATATTTTCCAAGGACGCAACTAGGAGAAGCATGGATGTTTTAAAGAATGATTTCCCAAGGACCCACAACAGAAAAGCAATGAGTTATAATTGATATTTTCCCAAGGACCCACCGCGAGAAAAGTGGATTTTCTAAAGAATATTTTTCAGGGACCCGCCAATATATATAGCGTGCAAGATTTACAGAATATAGTTTTTAGGGAGCGTGGATTTTTTAAAAGAATCTCTTATCCGGAAATCAAAAAGGTCTGTATATTTTAAAAATTATATTTTCAGAAACCAATCAAACCGTAGATAATTTTAAGAATATTTGTGTATTTTTGGGGAATATTTTTTCCAAAAATTAAAAAAGACGTGGATTTTTTAAAGCATAGTTTTTGGGGATTCAAAAGTGCGGGTTTTCATAAAGAATATTTTTTTCGGAGACCAATCAAATCGTAAATTTTTTAATTAATATTTTTTTAAGGATTCAAAAGAATGCGGATTTTATTTAGGAATATTTTTTTCAGGGATTTAAAAGGTTGCGGATTTTTTAAGAATATTTTTCAGGAACCGCCAATATAAGGCGCGGATGATTTTCAAACTATTTTTTTCCAAGGACCAATCAAGGCGTGGATGTTTGTAGAATATTTTGTAGGGAGCAATTGAGGCGCGGATTTATAAAAAATATTAATTTCTGGGATTCAAGGGAGTATCAATTTTTAAAAAGTATTTTTTTCTGGGATTTACATGAATATTTAAATAATATTTTTTCAAGGATCCAAAGTTTTGTGAATTACACCCTTCACCACACTGTGGTACAGGGTATTATGTCTTTGTGCATATGTTTGTAACAGGCAAAAGGAAACGAGATAGACCCATGGTTCCTTTTGAGAATATGCATAGAATCACTTTCTGAGTCGATTTATGCATGTCCGTCCGTGCGTCTGTCCATGTTAAATTGTAAACAAAGTACATGTCGCAGTTATTATCCGAATTGGATGAAATTTGGCACAGCTCCTCTATTTGGCCCAAGGACAAACCCTATTGAAATTGGGAAAAATCGGTTCGGATTTAGATATATCTCCCATACATATTTTCGTCCGATTTAAGGTAAATGGTGCACCAAAGTACCTATATATCTTTCGATTTGCACCAAATTTGGCATATAGTAGTAAATTAAGTCTAGAGAGATGTGTGTAAAATTTCGTGAAAATCGGTCCAAATTTAGATATAGCTCCCATATATATTTTCGTCCGATTTTAGGTAAATGGTGCACCAATATCCCTTTATATCATTCGATGTGCACGAAATTTGGCATAACGTACTGAATGGAGTCTACAACGATGTTTGCAAAGTTTCAAGAAAATCGGCCCAAATTTAGATATAGCTCCCATATATATTATCGTCCGATTTTATGTAAATGGTGCACCAATGTCCCATATCATTCGATGTGCACGAAATTTGGCATAACATACTGAATGGAGTCTACAAGGATGTGTGCAATTTCGTGAAAATCGGTCCAGATTTAGATATAGCTCCCATATATATATATATATATATTCTTCCGATATTATGTTAATTTTGCACCAAATATCATTCGTTTCGCATGAAATTTGGCATAGTGTACTGAATTTAGTCTGAAATGATGAGTGGTAAGTTTCGGTAAAATCGGTTCAAATTTGGATGTAGCTCCCATATATATTTTCGTTCGATTTTATGTAAGTGGTCCAAAGTCCCTATATATCCTTCGATTTGCAATTGTGAGGATTCATATGTACAACATACCCAAAGTGGTGAAGGGTATCATATAGTCGGCCCAGTCCGACTTTACTACTTTCCTTGCTGGTTTTTATTATTTTAGTGATCTAAAGGGACATTTATTATACCCTTCACCACACTGTGGTACAGGGTATTATGTCTTTGTGCATATGTTTGTAACAGGCATAAGGAATCGAGATAGACCCATGGTTCCTTTTGCGAATATGCATAAAATCGTTTTCTAAGTCGATTTACGCGTGTCCGACTGTCCGTCCGTCTGTCCATGTTAAATTGTAAACAATGTACAGGCCGCATTTATTATTTGAATTGGATGAAAATTGGCACAGCTCATTCATTTGGCCCAAGGACGAACTCTATATATTTTCGTCCGATTTCATGTAAATGGTGCATCAAAGTCCCTATATATCTTTCGATTTGCACGAAATTTGGCATAACACACTGAATTGAGCCTTGAGAGATGTCTGTCAAGTTTCGAGAAAATCGGTCTAGATTTAGATAAAGCTCCCATATAAAGTTTCGTCCGATTTCATGTAAAAGGTGCACCAAAGTCCCCATATATCCTTAGATTTGCACGAAATTTGGCATAGCGTACGGAATTTAGTCCAGACTGATGTGTGCCAAGTTTCGTGAAAATCGGTTGAGATTTAGATATAGCTCCGTTATATTATAGATTGATTTTAAATAATTGACGCACCAAAGATCCAATATATAGCTGATAGAAACAAAACGTACTGAAATTTGTATTACCTAACCTGTGACAAGTTTGGTTGAAATCGGTTCATATTACGATATAACTTCCACAAATATTTTCGCCCGATTTTAAGTAAATTGGACATCAGGCTCCTCATGTTAGTCAGATTGACATCAAATTTTGCACGACGAACAAAATTGAGCATAGAATTACTTAGTTGCGTTTTCTAGAAGCACAGACCTCTTGATGACCTTTTGATATTTGTTTGAAGTCGATTTGCATACTTTTGTCCCATTGTAACAATCGAATGACATGCTTATGGATAGATCTACGTCGATTCACATTTAGATAAATATCACATATTTTATTTCATCCAATTTCATTTTAATAGTCCTGTTTAATATACCCATAGTGGCGAAGGGTATCATATAGTCGGCCCCGTCCGACTTTACTACTTTTATTACTGGTTTTTAAATATCCAAAAGTTCGAGAATTTTTTTCGAAACATTTTTTTCAGAGCTCAAACGGACTATGAATTTTTTGGAAACGCTTTTAACGGGATCTAAAGGTTTGTGGTTTTTAGAAGCATTTTTAAAGAATATGTTTTTTCAGGGATCGAAAGGGGTGTTAATTTTTAAAGAACATTATTTTCTGGTATTCAAAGAGGCTTGGATTTCCAAATAAAATTTGTGGAGAATAGTTTTTGAGGATCCAAAGGGATTTGGATTTAAAACAGGATTCTGAGGAACAAATATAAGTCTGGGATTTTTCAAAGAATATGTTGTTTGTTTTTCAAAATCTAGATATTAAACCACTGTCCCGGCAAAATTGGATGAAACAAGTCGTGTATAACAACAACAAAAATTTATTATTATATAAAAATGCATAGAATGCTCACATGTAACCAACCAAACAACAACAGCACATTGCATGAACAATTTTACAGCTTCTTTTTTGGCCTCACTGGTGATGTTCTTCTCCTTCTTCTACGTATTGTTGTTCTTGTTGTTGGGCAACAGGCTGTTGTTGGATATTCATTTTTTTCGTTCGGCTTGTTATTTCTCTGTGCCTTCGCTCTCTCTCTCTCTCTGTGGCATCATCAACCAACTATTGTTGTAGTTGTGGTTTGTACCTCACATGCACACACACATATGTGCGTGTGGTTGTGTGTGTGCGTATGGCTGTAAATTGTATTTGTATAGATGACTCCTGTTTTTTTTCCTTTTCAAAAAGACTAAGAACCATAAAATTTATTCAAGAAAACATAAAGGCTTTTTCTCGTTATTTTCTTTTATTTTATTCTTGCGTCCGTCTCCCGACCGCTCTTCTTCTTCTACTACGTCTCTTCTTTATTGCGTGTTTAACTATACAAATTTTTGGCTTCTTATTTTTATTCATTTTGTCGTTTTTGTTGTTGTTTTACTTGCTAAATTGTACTTTGTATGTGTGTGTTTGTGTGCGAGGCAAGAACTCTTGAGGTTCTTCTGGTTAAGTTTATTTAATTTAAAAACTTTTATAAAAATTTATATTTTTTTTGTTGTTGTCGTTGTTGCTGTTAAATTTTCATCATGGTTTTGCCCTCCTTTTTTCTCTGGGGGTTATAATGCTTTGCTTCGTATTTATTTTACCTTTTTTTCCAGGCGAAAGAACAAACCTACCAAATAAAAGGCCATAAGGATATATCAATCACACACGCACACACATACATCCGCATGCATGCATGTTAGTTGTAATGTGTGTACACAACTTGTTGGTACAAACATACACACATATATGTCATGTATTTAAACTAATTGGATGACTCAGTTTTGCAAAGATGCCATTAACACCCTTTTTTGATAAATAAATGAAGAAAATCTCTGCTCGTTTTCTTTGTTTTTTTTTTTCCATGGAAAAGGGGAAAAGTGATTTTCATGTTTACTTCATTCTTTTTACAACTACCTTATGTCAGTGACAATTTTTATTACTTTGTTTCCCCCTTTATAGAAATAAATTGATGTTTTTTTCCTTTGTGTTATGTCGAAGGTTATTTGCTGAAGAGATTTACAATTTGTAATCAGGACTAAATGATTTTTATATCTCAGATGACAAAGTTGTGTTGTTGTTGATGTTGACATTGTTGTGGTCAAACTACTCAAGAAAAAAAATATTAAATTTTATTACCAAGGTTATAATCGGATGGCCTATGTGAACAGATTAAAAGAAGTCGGATTGATGAGATTTAATACCGTCATATATTTCCTTTGTAGAAATTAAATTTCAAAAGGAAAAAGGTTAAAAGATACGAAAATTCTACGCATTTTGGTGTAACAGAAAAATGTCTTCACCTTGAGGCCTAATGGTCTTTAAAAAAATAATAATAAAATTCAGACCATAAAGCCAAATAGTCCTTCTTCTGCAAACATCTTCACCATTAATCATTGGGACCTTTATATTGAGAATTTTATGTTTGAAGTTTTTTATTCCCTGATTCTTTAAAAAATCCACGCCTTATGATAGCCATTGAAAAGTATTCTTTAAAAAATCCACGCCTTATGATAGCCTTTGAAAAATATTTTTTAAAAAATCCACGCCTTATGGTAGCATTTGAAAAATATTCTTTAAAAAATCCACGCCTTATGGTAGCCTTTGAAAAATATTCTGAAAAAAATCCACGCCTTATGGTAGCCTTTGAAAAATATTGAAATACACAATTTACAGACACTCAGTTCGAATAATTCGGGTAGGACCTTCGACATACCTAAAATGTCATCAGACCTTGATGTGGGAGCTAAGTCAAAGCAATGACCTACCTGGCAACAGTTCTTAATTATTTTTTTGTGGCTTTGGTTAGGTTCAAAAAAGGCCTAATAGTCTTTGAAAAATAATAATAGAATTCAGACCTTAAAGGCAAATAGTCTCTCTTCTGTAAACATCTTCACCATTAATCATTGGGACCTTTAAAATGTGATCAGACCTTGATATGGGTACTAAGTCAAAACAATGACCTAACTGGCAACTGTTCCTAATTAGATTTATTTGGATTATTTTAGGTTGAAAAGAGGGATGGTTTAAACCACCACATGTTCAATATTTGAACATATACATAAGCCTGTAAGCAACCTGTTGTGCGCTCTACAAATGGAATGAAAATAGAAAGTCATCTTTGAATTTGAATATCCTAAACGTCTAGGAATTGTGTTTTTTTTTAGAGAAGTCCTTCATTTTTTCTATTCACGTCCCGTTAGGTCGGTTATTTTACGAAATGTGTCATTTGCTAGGAATTGTGTTGGGAAACATGAGAAAGCTGGGCAGTGGCACACGAAATCTTTTAACGTATCGTTGTCTTCTCCACACGCTCCACATCAGTTGCTTCCCTCGCATCCAAACCTGTGCAGGTTTACATCTACAGGATGAGATAAAAAACTACAACAAAGTCAAAGGCCACAATTTGTAAATTTGTTTTTTTTTAATTTTATTGGATGAAAGCAAAAATGTCGGAAATAGCATCAGATTTCTGAATAAGTTTACGTGTGGTCACCTTTGGCACGAATTATGGCCTTCAAACGGCCAATGAAACCGTCACACGCTGTCCGAATTTTGTTCTGTGATATTTTGGCCGGCAAAGCGCTTGGTTGGGTTGATCGATACATTTGGTGGACATGATGGTATGCGCTGGAAATGAAGCGAGGAACCTCATGCGATGGTGCTGAGTCTTGTTGGAATGTCCAAGGTCGGCGGCCAAAATGTTTGCGTGCCCAAGGCTTTAATACACTCTCCAGAATATTTTCGCGATAATATTCGGCATTTATTCTATATCACGGTCGATTAATACGAGCGGAGAGCGACCATCGGCCCACACCATCACCAGAGACGTACGCAGGGGGATGACCGGGAGTTTTGTGCTCATTTACATAAAATCTTACGAACATATATATGTTAGCGATATATCTAAATCTGAACCGATTTTTATGAACCTTAGCACACATCAATCCAGATTCACTTCATTAATCTATGCAAAATGTCATGCAAATTGAAATATAGAGGCTTTTGTACATCATTTACATGAAATTTGACGAAAATATACGAAAACCAGTGAGCGGAGCAATATAGTCGGACGGGGTCGACCATATGATACCCTACACAACTTCCACGAAAATCTAACTTTGTGTGGTTCTATATTCTAAACATGGGAAATATTTCGTGATATTTGCACCCTATTGACCGACTAGAGATCAACATCACATCTTCGTTACACTGACATATTTTCCGAATATTACTAGTATTCAGTACAGCTCTTTTAATTACTTCTCCAGATTCCCTTCAATGCGGGTTTTGTTGTGATGTTCGGCTTTCAGTTTTGGCCTATAGATCCACTTCATCTCAATATTATAAATTATAGAAATTGTCCTTGACCACACCTGGATCCTCATGAAAAAATTCAATGCGATAAACGCTATATTTTCGCCCTTTAGTGTGGTAGTGGGTTACGTTGTGTGGTAATGGGTACGTATGCACCTGTAAATATAATTTGAATTAATTTAAAGGTCAACCACTCCTCTTGTATATACTATCAACTTATCGGGTCTATGTCCTTCAGGAGTAAATATATACGTCAAAGAATTCCAATGTTGTAATTTTTCACCAAAAGTCCGGGTCCATTTGACCCGCAAATTATTGACCGATCTCTATCAAAACCGGCATGTTTATTCTTCGGCCCGATCCCCTTCTCCATGTAAAAATTCGCGATATTTGGGCCATAATTGCGGCCTCTGGAGCGACAGGAAAATCAAATAAAAACCAGTAAGTAGTAAAGTCGGACGGGGCCGACTATACGATACCCTTCACCACTATAGGTATATTAAACAGGACTATTAACATGAAATTGGATGAAATAAAATATGTGATATTTATCTAAATGTGAATCTACCTAGATCTATCCATAAACATGCCATTCGTTTGTTACGATGGGACAAAAGTATGTAAATCGACTTCAAACAAATATAAATAGGTCATCCGTTGGGCTATATCTGTACTTCTAGAAAACGCAACTACGTAATTCTATGCTCAATTTTGTAAGTTGTGCAAAATTTGATGTCAATCTGACTAACATGAGCAGTTTGATGCCCAATTTACGTGAAATCGGGCGAAAATATATATGAAAGCTTTCTCCAAATATTAAGCGAAATCAAACCAGCTTGTCACAGGTTAGGTTATACTAATTTCAGAACGTTTTGTTCCTATTGGTTCCTTGGAGCGTCAATTACTTAAAATCAATCTATAATAAAAGGGAGCTATATCTAAATCTAGGCCGATTTTCACGAAACAAGGCAGACATCACTCTAGGCTCAATTCAGTACGTTATGCCAAATTTCGTGCAAATCGAAGGATATATAGGGACTTTGGTGCACCATTTACATGAAATCGGACGAAACTATATATGGGAGCTATATCTAAATAAGGACCGATTTTCTCGAAACTTGGCAGACATCACTCTAGGCTCAATTCAGTACGTTATGCCAAATTTCCTGCAAATCGAAGGATATATAGGGACTTTGGTACACCATTTACATGAAATGGGAGTTATATCTAAATCAGAACCGATTTTCACGAAACAAGGCAGACATCACTCTAGGCTCAATTCAGTACGTTGTGCCCAATTTAGTGCAAATCGAGGGATATATAGGGACTTTGGTGCATCATTTAAATAAAATCGGACGAAACTATATATGGGAGCTATATCTAAATCTGGACCGATTTTATCCAAACTTGGCAGACATCATTCTAGGCTCAAGTCAGTACGTTATGCCGAATTTCGTGCAAATCGAAAGATATATAGGGATTTTGGTGCACCATTTACATAAAATCGAACTAAACTATATATGGGAGCTATATCTAAATTAGGACCGATTTTCTCGAAACTTGGCAGACATCACTCTAGGCTCAATTCAGTACATTATGCGTGCAAATCGAAGGATATATACGGACTTTGGTGCACCATTTACATGAAATCGGGCGAAACTATATATGGGAGCTATATCTAAATCTGGACCGATATTCTCGAAACTTGGCAGACATCATTTTAGACCTAAATGATTAGGCTGTACCAAATTTCGTACAAATCGAAAGATATATAGGGACCGTTTACATTAAATCGGTTAAATATATATATGGGAGCTATATCTAAATCTGAACCGATTTTTCCCAATTTCAATAGGGTTCGTCCTTGGTCCAAACAAATGAGCTGTGCCAAATTTCATCCAATTCGAATCATAAATGCGACCTGTACTTTGTTTACAATTTAACTCGTCTCAGAAAGTGATTATATGCATATTCTCAAAAGGAACCATGGGTCGATCTCGATTATTTTTGCCTGTTACAAACATATGCACAAAGACATAATACCCTGTGTGATGAAGGGTATAAACACGATATTGCAGAAAATGCGAATTTTTTTACACAACATGAGGTCCATTATAGCGAACAATCGTGCATCATTAACTGTCAGACCTTGAGGCATAATAGTTCATAGAAAGTCCGTCAAAAATGCTGCAAAGAATTTGGGTTTTGAGATCGTATACATATTTATGGAAGCTATATTTAAATCTGAACCGATTTTTACCAATTCGTGAATGGATTGCACTCATACCAAAAAAAGTAACCTAGTTCAATTATATTTGTTTTCATTGGAATAAAGGGACTTTCGGTAGGAAATCGGACCAATTTCGTCAAATAAATTAGGCTTTCAATGGACAGAGAGATATACATATATCGTCTTGATCGACTCATCATAATTCCTGATGCTACAAACATATGCACAAAGAAATACATAATTTAAAATGGTATTTGGAAAATATCTAAATGATTCGGGCCTTGAGGCGTAACCAATATTGAAAATAATACAGAATATCCAAACATTCGGACCTAATAATTCCTGGAAAATATTCTCCAATAATTAGCTCAAATAGTCCCTAAAAGACATACTTTATGAATCGGCACTTTAAGGCTCAAAAGGACCTTAGGCTAATAGTCCCTGAAAATATCTAATTTGAGAATCTATAGCTTTTGGTATCCAAGCCTTAAGAATCTACATTAATCTACTTTAAGAGGCAACACCATATGGACCTACCTTGAGAATTTAACCGGTATGAATCCACAACATCTAAATTTTCTCTAAGAATCAACATTTTATGTTAATCTACCTCTTATTGACTCTTTAAGAACCACGTCGTAGATTCATAAATCGATTTGTTCAAGAACTATAATATATTTATGAATCTATGCTTTTAGGCAATATTTCGCGATATTTGCACCCTCTTGACCGAATAGAGGTCAACAAATATTACTTATATGCAGTAAGTCCTTCGAATTACTTGTCCAGATTCCCATCACCGTGGGTTGTGTTGTGATGTTCGGCTTTCAATTGTGGCCTATAAATCGACTCGAAAAAAAAAACATAAAAAAAAAAGTTTTCGGTCCACTTTATCCCAAAATTTGTATCTGATCATCACCAAATATTATAAGCGTTCTCCTTGACCATACCTGGATCCTCATGGAAAATTTCAAAGCGATCAGTGCTATATTTCCGCCCTCTAGTGTGGTACTAGGTTACTAAATAATATATAAATACGTTAGCACCTGTAAACATTTCGGGTCTATGTCCTTCAAGAGTAAATATATACGCCACAGAAAAGAAATTTTGTCACTTTTTCACACAAAAGTCAGGGTCCCTTTGATCCGCTAAATATTAACCGATCTTTATCAAAACAGGCATGCTTATTCTTTGGCCCGATCACCTTCTCCATGCAAAATTTCGACGTTCGGGCCATAATTGCGGCCTCTGGAGCGACCAGAAAAACCGACAAAAATTTAGTATTTGGTCCATTTCATCCTCTAAATATTACCCGATCTTTCCCAAAAACATTTGGGGTTCATTGGCCAGAACCCATCCTACATGCAAAATTTCGTGAGGAATGGCCCATAACTGTGGCCTGTATCGTGTTTACAAATTATAATGGACAGACGGACGGACGGACACACGTGTCTAGATCGACTCGAGATATGACGATCGGTATACTTAAAGGTGGGTCTAGGACCAATATTTCGCGGCGTTACAAACTTTTGGGGCTGCACAAAGCTATAATACCCTTACAACATAGTTGTGTAGGGTATAAGGGGCTGCACAAAGCTATAATACCCTGACAACATAGTTGTGTAGGGTATAAATATTCATTTGAAAATCCTCGTCATTCTTAATAGAATCACTTCTGGTTCCTGCAGCAAAATTATTGCTTATATCCCCTTTTCTAGTTTAATGTTGCTCATACGCTCAAAATAGTTTCAACACAATTGTGTAGTTTTTATTTCCACTCGGAAGAAATGCCTATTTTACAAAATTATTTCTAAAATCATTTCCATGTCCCACTTTCTTTCCTACCCCTTTTGCATTACATGCCATTCCAACTATAAATATAGTCATCAAGTAAATATCATCTGCCAACGATGACAGATGTCTCGGCGAATTAGCTACATAATGCGATTATGGCAAATGTTTTGCAGCGACAACGACTACCACTACAAACATAATCATGCTCATTCTTTGTCTTCGTTAGAAAAAATGGAAAAAAACTAATCCACAATAAGTCCCCAGAGCCTATTTGTGCGATGCGAAAAACTTTCTAACAATAGATATTATGAAATGTTCATTAAAATAAGTAATCAACGCGATAGACAGTGGAGCCCAGTTAAAAATAAAAATTTAATGAGGCTTTAATTATATGATAAAAGTGTGCGATTATCATTGGAACTCTGGTAAAGTTTTGCCTTAAAAATAATAGCCTTCATAATTTAAATTTGTAATTTTTTAATAAAAAAAAATGAAATAAAATTGTCTATCATATTCATAATCCACTGTAATTAGCTTTTATCTGAATATATTTTCAAAATAACTCTACTTAGATGAAATTTTCTATTGTTTAGATATAAAACATCTGTTTTAATGTTTCTTCGCAAAAAAGGCAATTTTATGCGTTGCATTTAAAAAATAAATTATTCTGTAGATTCCATTGTTTATTGCTAATATGTTCCTTCTTTATCCTTGCTTTTCTATTATCCTTATTCGCTGTTTGATGTTTATGTTGTGATGCAAAATACGCACACACACACACACGCAGAGTTATATGGATATACAACGGATATGAGTTTTATCATCATTTTGGTATTAAAAAATCTATTTGAAATAAGACAACAGCAAAAATACGTGAGTAGAGGTTCGGATGAAATGTGGCTGGCAGTATACCGCATATATGAGGTGGTACATTTTTTCCCACAATTAGCTACATGACTGAAATGGAGATACATATAAAAACAACCTCAACATAAGCGGTAATATTTTAAAAGTTGGTATTAAAACGGCGAGAAGACCATGCTGATTGTATCGACGCGAAAGAAGTCCAGTAGACTCGGACCAACTGTGGAACTTGGGAACTATAGCTTCGAGGTAGTTAAAGATTTTATATACCTTGGTACCCCGCCATAAATAAAATGAATGACATTAGTTTTGAAATTCGGAGAAGGATTGTGATGGCCAACAGATGCCACTATGGTCTAAGTAAGGAGTGTTTGGAAGAAAAATGCTACGGAAAGATCGAAAGATCTACGGGCCGATCTGCGTCGACTTTACAAGTTATACGCGTACATATTCAGTCGTTTTGAGCTGCAGCGACTATGATGGCTAGACCATGCTGTGCGAATGAGAATGCCCCAGCTCATAAGGCATATAAAAGCGAACCTACTGATGGTTCCCGTAGAAGGTGAAGGCCACAAATCAGATGGAAAGACCAAGTAGAAAACATCATCTTGGAATGTGTTCTTTCAAATGGGAGAAGTTGCGCACAAGACCGACACGCTCGGAAATCTTTTTATACCCTACACAACTATGTTGTCAGGGTATTATAGCTTTGTGCAGCCCCAAATGTTTGTAACGCCGCGAAATATTGGTCCTAGACCCACCTTTAAGTATACCGATCGTCATATCTCGACTATCTGAGTCGATCTAGACATGTGTGTCCGTCCGTCCGTCTGTCCATTATAATTTGTAAACACGATACAGGCCGCAGTTATGGACCAATCTTCACGAAATTTTGCATGTAGGAAGGGTTCTGGCCAATGAAGACCCCTATTGTTTTTGGAAAAGATCGGTTAATATTTAGGGGATGAAATGGACCAAAAACATTATTTTTGTCGCTTTTTCTGGTCGCTCCAGAGGCCGCAATTATGGCACAAACACTGCGAATTTTTGCATGAAGAAGGGGATCGGGCCAGAGAATAAGCATGCATGTTTTGATAAAGATCGGTCAATATTTAGCGGGTCAAATGGACGCTGACTTTTGTGTGAAAAATGACAAAATTTGTATTCTATGGCATATATATTTACTCCTGGAGGATGTAGACCCCAGAAGTTGATAGCATATCCAAGAGGAGTGGTTGGCTTTTAAATTGATACCAAATATAGTGATGTATCTACTCAGATGTGGGAGTTACAGTCAAATATTTACGGGTGCTTACGTATTCAGATATTATTTAGTAACCCATTACCACATTAGAGGGTGAAATATCGCGCTGATGACTTTGGAATATTTCATGAAGTTCCAGTTATGGTCAAGAACAACGCCTACAATTTTCAGTGATGATCAGATTAAAATTTTGGGATGAAATGGACCGAAAACATAATTTTTGTATGTTTTCGAGTAGAGTATAATCCGAAAATCACAACACAACCCACCGTGAAGGTAATCTGGACAAGTAATTATAAGGACTAGAGTGAATATTCGAAAAAAAGTAAGGAAGAGGTGTTTTTGGCCTCTAATCGGACAAGAGGGGGCAAATATCTCGAAATATTACTCAGACTCGGAATAAAGATCCTCAGAAAGTTAGAGTTCGTGGTAGTTGTGTAGGGTATCGTATGGTCGGCCCCGTCCGACTATACTGCTCCGCTCACTGGTTTAACCTCTGCTTATGGAACAACCGTTCTGTAACAAGCCAGCTAAGAAAGTCAGTAAGGTATTAAAATTATGTCCTACTTTATTTAAAAAATCCACGCCATATATTGGCACATGAAAAAATATGCTTTAAAAAATCTATGCTTATATTGGTCCCTGAAAAAATCCACGCCTTATATTGGTCCCTGAAAAAATATTCTTTAAAAAATCCACATCTTATTTTAACCTCTGAAAAAATATTCTTTAAAAAATCCTCGCCTTATATTAACCCTTAAAAAATATTTTTTAAAAAATACACCCCTTTTGAAGTATCGCCCATTTGCGCCCATTCTCCTACCGAAGATAAAGATTAACAGACCAAAGACATATTTTACGAGCGCCTAGTAACAGCATATGACCGTAGCCCTGGTCATGACATTAAAATTCTGCTAGGAGATTTTAATGCAAAAATTGGAAGGGAAAATATCTTTGGCCCCACCATTGGAAAATTCAGCATCCATGAAGAAACATCAGACAACAGCATGAGGTTGGTTGACTTCGCGGCAGCAAAAGCATGGTAGTTAGCCGCACCAGATTCAAGCATCTCGATATACACAAGGTCACTTGGATTTCTCCTATCGAACAACGAGGAATCAAATCGATCATGTTATGATAGACGGAAGACATTCATTCAGTGTTTTAGACGTACGATCGATCCGAGAAGCGAATATCGATTTGGATCATTACCTTGTGGCAGCCAAGGTACGCACCCGTCTTAATGTAGCAGCAATGTTGCGATCTAATGTAACACAGAAATTTGACGTCGAAAAGCTGCAAACACAACAGATAGCAGAAGCCTACTCAGTTCAACTTACCCAACTGCTTGACGAAAGCACCCCTGGTCTCGATAATAATATAGAAGCACAATGGCAGAGAATTGCTCACTCCCTACAAACAGCAGCAAAAGCAACACTTGGGTACCAAAGACCACCATCAAGAAATCCGTGATACGATCGTGAGTGTCGTAATGCTACTGATACGAAAAACGCAGCATATAGGGCAACCCTGTGGACAGTAGCAACACGTAATGCGATGGAGAACTATCGGGAGTAAAGGAGAGAGGAGAAAAGACAGAGCAAGAAAAATGGGAGCGTGAGCAAATCGAGATGTACAGGAGTCAGAATGAAGTCCGAAAATTCTACCAACGGGTAAAACACCAAACCAAAGGCTTTGGTACAGGCACATCCTCCTGTAGAGATGAAGAAGGAAACCTGGCGACAGATACAGACAGCGTACTGAGGATCTGGAAGTAACATTTTGAAAAACTTCTGGTATCAAATAGTAGCGGTGAAGAGGACACCCCAGAACCAATAATAGATGACGGTACAGAGTGTATACCACCAAGCCAAGATGAAGTCAGAATAGCAATCAATCGGCTGAAGAATAATAAATCAGCAGGTGCCGCTGGGTTACAAGCCGAACTATTCAAGACTGGTGGTCAGGTGCTGGTAAGGGGCACGCACCAGCTGATTAGTACAATTTGGCTAGAAGAATGCATGTCCAATGATTGGAACGTCAGCATCCTGTGTCCCGTGCACAAAAAAAGGAGACAAAACGATATATGCCAATTATAGAGGAATAAGTCTCCTTCCCATCGCACATGAAGTGCTATCCAGCGTACTGTGTGAACGACTGAAGCCAATGGTCAATGACATTATTGGACCATACCAATGCGGCTTCAGAGCTGACAAATCCACCAATGACCAGATTTTCACTCTACACCAAATCCTGGAAAAACCCACGAAAAACACATCCACACATTCCATCGACAGCCCTATCCGTTCAGCCCTATATAAAGCCATGTTTGCGTTTGCATTCCTGCAAAATTAATACGGCTATGCAGGATAACTTTAACTGGCACAAGATCAGCAGTTAAAGTCGGAAAGAACATCTCGGAGCCCTTTAATACCGAACGAGGATTTAGACAAGGTGACAGTTTGTCGTGTGACATTTTTAACATCCTGCACTCTGTACACCAAACAACACATGTTACTCGCCTACGCCGATGACATCGACATAATGGGTCGAACATTGAGAGCGGTAACAACCACCTTTGAACAATTTGAGGAGGAGTCTGCCAAAGTGGGTCTGGCAGCAAACGACCAGAAGACCAAGCTGGTGGTATCAACGCGCAAGACGTCCAGTAGACTCAGACAAACTGTGGAACTTGAGAACTACAGCTTCGAGGAAGTGAAAGATTTTATATACCTTGGTACTGCCATAAATAAAACGAATGACATAAGTTTTGAAATTCGGAGAAGTATAGTGATGGCCAATCGATGCTTCTATGGTCTGAGCAAACAACTCAAAACCAAGGTCACCTCCCTGTTGTAGTACCCCTCAAAAATATTCTTTAAAAAAATCCACGCCTGTTGTAGTACCCCTCAAAAATATTCTTTAAAAAAATCCACGCCTGTTGTAGTACCCCTCAAAAATATTCTTTAAAAAAATCCACGCCTGTTGTAGTACCCCTCAAAAATATTCTTTAAAAAAATCCACGCCTGTTGTAGTACCCCTCAAAAATATTCTTTAAAAAAATCCACGCCTGTTGTAGTACCCCTCAAAAATATTCTTTAAAAAAATCCACGCCTGTTGTAGTACCCCTCAAAAATATTCTTTAAAAAAATCCACGCCTGTTGAAGTACCCCTCAAAAATATTCTTTAAAAAATCCACGCCTGTTGAAGTACCCCTCAAAAATATTCTTTAAAAAATCCACGCCTGTTGAAGTACCCCTCAAAAATATTCTTTAAAAAATCCACGCCTGTTGAAGTACCCCTCAAAAATATTCTTTAAAAAATCCACGCCTGTTGAAGTACCCCTCAAAAATATTCTTTAAAAAATCCACGCCTGTTGAAGTACCCCTCAAAAATATTCTTTAAAAAATCCACGCCTGTTGAAGTACCCCTCAAAAATATTCTTTAAAAAATCCACGCCTGTTGAAGTACCCCTCAAAAATATTCTTTAAAAAATCCACGCCTGTTGAAGTACCCCTCAAAAATATTCTTTAAAAAATCCACGCCTGTTGAAGTACCCCTCAAAAATATTCTTTAAAAAATCCACGCCTGTTGAAGTACCCCTCAAAAATATTCTTTAAAAAATCCACGCCTGTTGAAGTACCCCTCAAAAATATTCTTTAAAAAATCCACGCCTGTTGAAGTACCCCTCAAAAATATTCTTTAAAAAATCCACGCCTGTTGAAGTACCCCTCAAAAATATTCTTTAAAAAATCCACGCCTGTTGAAGTACCCCTCAAAAATATTCTTTAAAAAATCCACGCCTGTTGAAGTACCCCTCAAAAATATTCTTTAAAAAATCCACGCCTGTTGAAGTACCCCTCAAAAATATTCTTTAAAAAATCCACGCCTGTTGAAGTACCCCTCAAAAATATTCTTTGGAAAATCCACCCTTCGAGTTTAGTTAAATAATTTTGCTTAGAATTTTTTTCAATTAAAAACTAATTGTAAAATTTTTGGAATATTTGGTATTTTCTATTTGCCAGTAGGGTATAGGAAATTCTGCGAATAATTGAACATAAAATAGAATAGTTTTCACAGCCAAGAAAAGTGAAAAAGTTATTGTAGAATTTATTATATTTCTCATCATCATCATGAAACGCAACAAGCAGGCACCCAACCAACCAAACATTCAACCAACCGAACATCTATTCAATCCAATTTCCTTGTGTGAAACAATGCTCCTCCCTCCCTCCCTCCCTCCCTCCTGTCACCCTGCATCGCCTCTCAGTCATTTTCATGAATTATAACCAGTGAATAATAACAATATCAAAATCATAAGAACAGCACGTAGAACGACTACTGTATACTGCTCCTCTTCGTCAGGATGGTAGTCATATTCATGGAAATAGCTAGCTAGATGGCTGGCTGGCAAAGTCCTCCCAGTATTCATGAATTCCATCCATAAACGCACCCATGTGAGTCTATGAAAAATATGAAAACATTCTTCAGGTTCTCGGTCGGTCGGTCGTTCGCACGCTGCAATGCTCCTTGTTTTTCAATTTTCATAAAAGCATCAGAGATGCTGCTCCTACGGCTGCTGCTCGAACGGCAGCTGCTGCTTCTGCTGTTGTTGCAACATAACAACAGAAAATAACAACAATAACACAAACTAACAACACAATACATTGATATCAAAAACAGCAACAGCAGCACAAATAGCAACAATAACAACAGCACCAACATCCACATCACTACGAAGTGTGTATGTGTGCATGTCTGTATGTGTGTATGTATTTGTTGCCAACAATATCTCTTCAACATCTAAAAACTATACGCTTTTCCCATAACAATGAAGATAATAACAAAAACAACAACAAAGAAAAATTATGAGTAGAAAGAACAAAAAAAAAAAAAAAAACATGACAACAACATAAACAACAACGAAAAAACTAGTTGCAACAACAGCAGCAGCATCAAATGAACATCTTTCAACTTTGATATGTGCCACATCATGCTGACATGCATGTCTCTTTGAATATTTTTTTCTGTTCAGTAAAAACAAAAGCAACAGCAGAAGAAGACGATGACGAAGACGAAGGGAAACAAAACAAAATATTTGAAATATTATTTTTAAGATTTTTCCGAAAATATTTTGCCAACAATAAAAACAACAACAACAAAAAATGTTGAGATAAAATAAGCAGAAAATAAAGAATGAAATTAAAACGAATAACTTTGAAGAGTTTCAATATCGATTTTGGGTTGATTTGGCATAGTTGAAAAAGGAGTGGATAATTATCGGATGGCAATAGAGGAAGAAAATTTGCTATGCCAGAAATTCATTATCAGCCTCCTTAGTACAAGGGTGTTGCAGTATAGATAACTGACAAATACTCGCAAACTAATCGGCTCAATTAAAAAATTTGCATAAAGTCCAGAACAGGCGGATAATCATGTTATTAAAAGTCGTATGCAGGCGGGAGTAGGTGCGTAACATACCAGTTAAAACCAGTAAGGAAAGTTGTAAAGTCGGACGGGGCCGACTATATGATACCCTTCACCACTTTGGGTATATTCAACAGATGAATCGTAGCAGACGTCGCCTTTTTAAAGAACCAGTAAAATGAAATTGGATCCATAAACATGTTATTCTGCAACTGATATATAGGGACTTTGGTGCACCGTTTACATTAAATCGGACGAAAATGTATATGAGAGCTATACATAAATCTGAACCGATTTCAGAAAAATTAACACACATCATTTTGACCTAATTCAGTACGCTGTGCCGAATTTCGAGCAAATCGAAAGATATATAGGGGCTTTGGTGCACCATTTACATTAAATCGGACGAAAATATGTATGGGAGCTATATCTAAATCTAAACCGATTTTTCTAAATTTCAATAGGGT
The DNA here is from genome assembly GCF_032173495.1 of Musca vetustissima. Lineage (NCBI taxonomy): Eukaryota > Metazoa > Arthropoda > Insecta > Diptera > Muscidae > Musca > Musca vetustissima. Next base: position 65,387 of record NW_026887346.1, read on the forward strand.
TCGTTCTTGGGTCAAATAAGTAACCAGTTCCAAAATTCATCCGATTGGGATCATAAATGGGATCCGTACTTTGTTTACAATTTAACATGAACAGACAGACGGATGAACAGACATGCATAAATCGATTTAAAAAGTGATTCTATGCATATTCTCAAAAGGAACCATGCGTCTATCTCGTTTTATTTTGCCTGTTACAAACATATGCACAAAGACATTATACCCTTACCACAGTGTGGTACATATGAACCCATCAGAAATTCTGTATAAAATCCACGTCCTATATGGACCCATAAACAATTACTATCTTTGTATACCCTCCACAATGATATCGACATTCGAAATACCTAAAATCCATCGGGTCTATTGATATATTTTGGAGATATGTTATGATAAATTTTTGGTAGAAAGACTCGGCGCCTAATGAAAAGGTTACAAATTTAACTGTAGTCAATTATTGAGGTTTTCGGCGACTATTTTGAGTTTTTGTAAATGGAATAACAAAACCAAAAAATATATTAACAACACCATATGGAGAACATAGAACCATATTGGCTAGGTTCTAGCTGAATCGCATTATTTTTGAAATAGAAGGATCATTTCTCATTATACCCTACACAACTATGTTGTCAGGGTATTATAGCTTTGTGCAGCCCCAAGAGTTTGTAACGCCGCGAAATATTGGTCATAGGCCTACCTTTTTATGTCCCAAATATCGCGAATGTTTACATGGAGAAGGGGATTGGGCCATGCCTGTTTTGATAAAGATCGGCCAGTATTTAGCGGGTCAAATGGACCCTGACATTTGTGTGAAAAACTACAAAATTTGTATTCTATGACGTATATATTTACACCTGAAGGACATAGATCTGGGAAGTAGATAGTATATCCAAGAGGAGTGGTCGGCCTTTAAATTGACACCAATTATATTGACGTATGTACTCGGATGTGGGAGTTACACGGAAATATTTACAGGTGCTTACATATTCAGATATTATTTAGTAAAACATTACCACACTGTAGTGCGGAAATATAGCGTTTATCGCTTTGAAATTTTCCAAGGACTACGCCTATAATTTTGTTTTTTTAAAGTCGATATGTAGGCTACAATCGTATGGTCGGCCCAGTCCGACGATACTGCTCCGCTCACTGGTTTTAAACATATGTGAGTTTAACTTGTTATTTCAGATATTGCGATGATAAAAAAACTTTCTCGGAAAAAATAATATGTCCATATTTTGACATAACCATAACATAACAGAACCTCCTCATTGTAGCCGTATTGATGATGCTTGTCTAATTGGATTTGGGATTACGGATTCTCATAGAATAATTTCCATATATTAAATAAAGTAAATCTATATTTTAAATAATTTACTCAACATATTTTTTTTTCTACCGTAGGTGAATGCAGTACTCAGGTAATAAAATACCTCCTCACGGAAGATCATCATGTTGCATTTTTGCGTTGCCTTCTCTCTCAAAAGTCGGTTTTACTTGAATAGCTCCTCTTCATAGAGTTTCATAAATACAATTGGATTTTAAGGTAAGGTCTGAAGTGAAATTTTCAAGACTCAACAGGACATAACTGCACCGTACTACCAGCCTACAATATGTGGTATAAATCTCCAACTCTTTCCTTTTGAGCTGGGACATTCTCCTTCATTCGCACAACATGTCCTAGCCACCGTAGCTCAATACGACTGACTCAGCTCAATACGACTGACTATGCCGATGTCAGCGTATTTATACGCTGACATCGGCATGTAGTAGAGCTCGTGGTTCATGCGATATTCACCATCGACGCAGATCGGCCCCTCGATCTTTCGGAGAATTTTTCTTTCAAACACCCCAAGAGCTACCTCATTTGCTTGCGCAAGTACCCATGCTTCAGATCCATATAACAGCACGGGTAATATCAACGTCTTGTAAAGTGTGAGTTTGGTCTGGACCATACTTAGACCATGAGTGGCGTATCAGCGTCTTGTAAAGTGTGAGTTTGGTCTGGCGGGAGGTGGCCTTGTTTCTAAACTGCTTACTTAGACCATAATAGCATCTGTTGGCCATCACAATCCTTTTCCGAATTTCATAAATGATGTCATTCGTTTTATTTATGGCGGTACCAAGGTATATAAAATCAAGTTCCACAGTTGGTCCGAGTCTACTGGACGTCTTGCGCGTTGATACCATCAGCTTGGTCTCCTCGCCGTTTACTGCCAGACCCACTTTGGCATACTCCTTCTAAATTTGCGATGATATCGATATCATGGGTCGAACATTGTATGCGAGTTCCTTTCCGACTTTAACTGCAGCTTAAAGTTATCCTACATAGCCGTATTAATTTCGAATGCGACTTTATAATCGACAAATAGGTAGTATGTGTCGATGTGTTTTCGTGGGTGTTTTCCAGGATCTGGCCCAGAGTGAAAATAGGGTCAATGGTGGATTTGCCAGGGCTGAAGCCGCATTGGTGTGGTCCAATAATGTCATGGACCATTAACTTCAATCGTTCACACAGCACGTTATATGCGATGGGAAGAAGGCTAATTCCTCTAAAGTTGGTACATATCGTCTCTTGTTGGTTCTGAGGTATCTTCTTCACCGCCGCTATTTAATACCAGAAGCTTTTCAAAATGCTCCTTCCAAATACTCAACAAGCTGTCTGTATCTGTCACCAGGTTTCCTTCTTCATCTCTACAGGAGGATGTGCACCTTCGTTTGGAGTTTTTCTAGATGGTAAAATTTCCGGACTTCGTTCTGACTCCTATATCTAAATTTGTTCTCGCTCACGTTTTTCTTGCTCTTTCTGTAAATATGTTTCTCATCCCTCCTTTTCTCCCAATAATTCTCCCTCGCATTATGTGCTGTTACTGACTGCAGTAGCATTACGACACATCTGATCGTACCACGGGTTTCTCGATGCTGGCCTTTGGTACCCAAGTGTTGCTTTTGCTGCAGTTTGTAGGGAATGTGCAATTCTTTGCCATTGTGCTTCTATATTATTATCGGGACAAGGAGTGCTTTCGTGAAGCAAGTGGGTAAGTTGGGCGGAGTAGGCTTCTGTTATCCGTTGTGTTTGCAGCTTTTCGACGTCGAGTTTCTGTGTTTGCTGCAACATTAAGACGAGTGCGAACCATGGCTGCTAAAAGGTAATGGTCCGAATCGATATTCACACTAGATGAATGCCTTCCGTGTATCACAACATGATCGATGTGATTTCTCGTTGTTCGATCGGGGAAAAATCCAGGTGGCCTTGTGTATATCGAGATGCTTGAATCTGGTGCTGCTAAGTCAATAATCTCATACCGTTGTCTGATATTTCTTTATGGAGGCTGAATTTTCCGACGGTGGGACCAAAAATATTTCTTTCCAATTTTTGCATTGAAATCTCTAACAGAATGTTAATGTCATAGCCAGAGCAGCGGTCATATGCTCATTCTAGGCTCACGTTAAACATGTCTTTGGTCCGCTCATCTTCGTTTTCCGTCTGAGCATGGTCTGATGTAGAAGAACTTCGCTTTTGTACGATTATCGCAATTAGCTCATCTACTGGAGTGAATATGGAGACAAGGTCTCCTATTTTCCTGTTGACCCTAAATCCGCAGCCAAATTCACGCCTCGTTTCATGGCAGTACGTAATCGTCTGATTTACTTACGCCTTTCCCCTTCCATCAAATTTCCTGTAAGGCAATAATATCGGTTTTATTTATTTCTTGATTACATCAGTCAAAGCAAAAACTGATTTTTCTGTATAAGTGCAGATTCGCAGATCGTGATCGTTTATACGTCAACATTAGGGGGGTTTGGTTTTCTTTCTCATGGTACTTTTGTTTGTTTTTTTTTCTACTCAACCCATTTTTATAGTTCTCGTGGCTCTTATCAGTTCACTATTTCAACGGTTGATGAAAGAGGAACCAAGAGATGAAAGAGGGACCAAGATAAGTCTGGGCTTTGCCATGTTAAAACCAATCAGAGCCGTTGCTTGGCATCTAAAATCCCCTACGTCACCCTCTCAAACTCAAAAACTAATCGGTCACCATAGTCCTTATTTTCTAATATGAATTGAATTCGGACCTCCCAGTGGTCGATTCATTAATTTCTGCACATCGTAACTTTTTACCAAACCCACATTAAATCGGAATATTGTACCTCCTACAGATAATAAACTCTTTGATAAAATCAAATACCTTATATAGCGTATAAGAAAACCTATCTTTTTCAGTAGACCTACGCAAACCACGACCTGGAGATATATATCTGTCGGCAACACCGACTGATATCTTTTAACTTGGTCTCCTAATCTCCAGTTTCAAACGGCTTCGACCGGATATTGAAGAGGTGTAGAATGCCGCCACCATGTCATCTATTCGTTGGAGCGCCCAAATCATTCTAATCTCAATTGTGCTTGTGGCGATAGCTGCTGATATTCGATGATTTTTATACCCTTCACCACATTGTGGTACAGGGTATTATATCTTTGTGCTTATCTTTGTAACAGGCCAAAGGAATAGAGATAGACCCATTGTTCCTTTTGATAATATGTATAGAATCACTTTCTGAGTCGATTTATGCATGTCCGTCTGTCCGTCCGTTCAGATTTAGATATAGCTCCCATATATAGTTTCGTCCGATTTTATGTGAATGATGCACATAACTCCCAATATGTGTCCGATTGGGACAAAACTTTGCACAGAGTACTTATGTATGTGAAGTTTTGTTAGAGTCGGTTCAATTCAGATATAGCCCTCATATATAGTTTCGCCCGATTTTATGTGAATTATACACCAAACTTCCAATAATTGCACAGAGTACTGAATTAGATCCAGTCTGATGTCTGTGAAGTTTTTTTTTTTTTAAATCGGTTCAGATTTAGATATAGCTCCCATATATAGTTTCGTACGATTTTTTGTGAATGATACACCAAACTCCCAATATTTTTCCGATTGGGACAAAATTTCGCCCGATTCCATCTTAATGGTCCTAAAAAGTTACAATGTCTGTTCTATCTATAGGATATTGTAGATATTAACATCTCTTGTATGTACCCAAGGTGGTGAAGGGTATCATATAGTCGGCCCCGTCCGACTTATATATATATATATATAATAGAGCTCGAATATTATAGTCAAATAATAATATCCTGAAAATGTTCTACGCTAAATTAGTATACATCTATATATTGTCATCTGCATCAATTTTACATGTATATTCAAATGACACACATTTTCCACAAAATTGCCACCCTTCACTAAGGATATTTTAAAATAAACTCAAAAAGGACTTCGCAAATAACATCACTCAGGATATCAACCCTAACTCTGCTCAAATGTAAAATTCCAATAACACAATTCGATGTTTTACCACCCGTTAACATTGCAACCCTCCACTTGTAAAAGGACATTTTAACATACCCCATATTCTGTTAAGTCATAACATTTACGATATCCCCAAACAAACTGTTATACACCACACATTGCAGTATGTTATGCGGATACGAGAGAAATGTTAAATTAACATTCTATGACCAAGAGAGGGAGAGAATGACAATTTTCACATTCCAAAACAGAGAACGCAACAAAAATGTGCAAGATGCAAATGCGCCTGTTCCAAATTGCAGCCGAGAGTTGTGTGTGGGTGCAGCGAGCGAGCGAACGTGTGAGTGCGTGCTTGCTTGCCAAACTCTGTCACGGAGATGATAGGCCTTCGTGTGTGTGTGTCTGTGTGCTGGCCATACAGAAGTGAGAAATGTATCAATGAATGATGTTGTTGATGATGGAATATTGGTGCTCCGCTTTTTGTGTTTTTTTTTTTTTTTTGGTAAATGTATAACAAAAAATAAGCGAAAATATGTCTGTCTGCTCGTCCGTGTCCGTCCGTCTGCCCATGCATTTGTGTTTGTCTGTCTGCCTGGTTTCGTTTGGTTTGGTTCGGTTGGCTGCTGTGTGTCCTTTGTATGATTATCTGTTGTGTTTCGTATTTGTATACGAATGACTACGGGTATTTGAGTTTTTTTCATCTCCGTTTTTTTTTTCTACGAATCGATGGCAGTCACATAGCATCGTCGTCGTTCTCCACCGTCCTCGTCGTTTTTGTTGTTGTTCTTTTTTTTCTGTCAGATATCTCTCAGTTTAATGCAACAAGAACAAAAACACAAAAAAATTGGTATATCAAAAATTGCAAGTGTTTGTGTGAGTGTGTCAGCTGGTCTATGTCCGCCAGTGTGTGTGTGTGTGTGACCGATTTGTATTGCATCCGTGTTTGTATGCAAGTGAACCTGTCAAAATAATAAATAAACGTTAAAAAGTTAAAAATTGTTGCTGTTGTGCTGTGTATGCGTATGTATGTGCATTCATCCTGCCAGCATGCCTGCCTGCCAGCCAGCTTGGCCAATATTGTTTTTATCAGTTCGACTGTCATTTGAACGATTGACCGAATGATGAATAACATCATTCGGCATTTTTTGCTGTCTTCTTCTCCTTGCTCCCGGTTTTTTTTTGCAGCTGGGTTACAATGCTTTTACTGCTGCTTCTTCTGATGATGATACATGTGAATATTGGATGGAAATAATCGTCCACTGGAGAACAATTTGTTTGTAGTCATCGTCGTCGTCGTCCGCATTGTCAGAGTCATCTTCTTCTGTTGCTGTTGCCGCTGCCACAGCTACTGGGTAAAGACTACCGAATTAAGGGCAATAAATTTGTATGATTACTTTTGTATTGTGTTTTGATGTTGACTAAACGTATTGCACACACACATACGTAGCCACACATACATACATACGTACTTTTATTAAAATTTGGTTTTTCGTCTTTCTTTAAAGTTCTTCTTTTTTCACAAGTAAAAGTCACCAGAGAGTTTACGATGATAACAGAGGAAAAAGGGGTTTATTTGAAACAAGGATTTTGGGGACATCTTTTGTAATATCAAAATAATAAAAGTAGGATACATATGTAATGGCTCCCACAATATATTTTGGATGTGGTACATATCGAATTTCAAAATATTTGATCCTATGTAAATATGTATGTATATGAAATGAAAATATAAAAACGATAAATTAAACATGCTTTACAACTAGGAAAAACACAAAAGACAAGCTTAGGGCAGTGTATGTATGACATTTGTGATTGCAGAAAAAATCGTTGGAAAATTCAAATGCAGAATGAATCGCATTGGAATATATATTAATATTTATACACTTATTTCGAGCATTAAAGGGTGACGTACGGGAAGATAGATATCACGCAAGGGCTCAGACTGGCTTTCATATGACAAAGCCCAGGCGTATCTTAGCACCTCTTTCATCTCAATTGTAAATACTGACCTCAGCGCCGTGTCACCTGTTGTAGCTACTTTTAACACCCGTTGTAGTAGTATATCTGATATGTGCCGCGAGTCTACCACTAACAACTATAAATAGGTGGGTTTAGGCGTCGCGTTACTTGCCCACATTAGGAAACCCCCACTTACTATGAAATAACAAAATTAAACCAAAACGAATAAAGAATCACGATCTGGTGTAGTTTTCGCATTGGCGGATGTACTCAACATAAAATTGGCCTTATTAACTATGCTACCCTGAGATAATACATGCAGTTGGCTGCCGATTTATAGTTAATAGACTGATGTAAAAGGCCTCGTCTCCAGATTCACTGCAGTAGATGAGCGAATTGCTATAATCCGCATAAAAGCGAAGTCTTATTTGCGTCCATGCTCCGACCGAAGACAAAGATGAGCAGACCAAAGACATATTTTACGAGCGATTTTTAACAGCATATGATCGCTGCCCTGGCATTAAAATTCTGTTAGGAGATTTTAATGAAAAAATTGGAAACTCAACATCGAAAAGCTGCAAACACAACAGGTAGCCGAGGCCTACTCCGCTCAACTTACACACCAGCTTGACGAAATCCCTTCTTGTCCCGATAATTATATAGAATCACTTGGGCACCAAAAACCACCATCAAGAAATCCGTGGTACGATGAGGAGTGCTACTGATGTATTGGGCGTATAGGGCAACCCTGCGGACAGTAGCAACACGTAATGCGCTGGAGAACTATCGGGGGAAAATGAGGGAGGAGAAACGTATTTTCAGGAAAAAGAAGAAAGAACAAGAAAAACGTGAGCGTGAGCGTGAGCAAATCGAGATGTACAGGAGTCAGAATGAAGTCCGGAAATTTTACCAACGAGTAAAACACCAAACCGAAGGTTTTAGTGCAGGCACATCCTCCTGTAGAGATTAAGAAGGAAACCTCGTTACAGATACAGACAGCGTGTTGAGTATCTGGAAGGAGCATTTTGAAAAGCTGCTGGTATCAAATAGTGGCGGTGAAGAAGATACCCCAGAACCAATAAGAGATGATGGTATAGAGTGCCAAATAATTGAAGTGTGCCAAATTTAATCCAAATCGGATCACAAATGTACCTGTACTTTGTTAACAAAAACATATGGACGGACGGACGGACGGACATGCATTAATCGACTTAAAAAGTGATGCTGTACATATTCTCAAAAGGAACCATGTGTCTATCTCGTTTCCTTTTGCCTGTTACCCCAAATACCGAAAATTGGGGGGTACCCTTATATGGGGGCTGCCCGAAAAATTTGACCTATATTTATAATTTATAGTGGATAGATTTGTTACCTAATAAGAACTCGATGTACTAAATTACAGACAATTCGGTCGAAAAATACGATCAGAACCCCAAAATACCAAAAATTTGGGGGTACCATTATATGGGGACGACCAGAAAAACTGTACCTTTATAATATTTATAATTTTTAGTGGAGTATATTGGTACCCAATAAGAACCCAATGTAAAAAAATTTCAGAGAATTCAGTTATAAAACAAGCCCAAGAACCCGAAAATACCGAAAATTGGGGGTACCTTTATATGGGGGCTATCCGAAAAAATTGACTTTTATTTATAATTTTTGGTAGGGAGATTTACTACCTAATAAGAACCCAAAGTACCAAATTTCAGCGAATTCGGTCGAAAAATGCGATCAAACCCCCAAAATACCGAAAATTGGTTTACCCTTATATGGGGGCTATCCGAAAAAATGGACCTTTATTTATAATTTTTGGTAGGGAGGTTTGCTTTCCAATAAAAACTCAAAGTACCAAATTTCAGCGAATTCAGTTAAAAAACGCGCTCAAGAACCTCAAAATACCGAAAATTTTATGGGTACCCTTATATGGGAGCTATGCCTAAACGTTGACCGATTTTCTCCAATTTCATGTGACCTGTGCCAAATTTCATTAAAATCGGACCATAAATGCGACCTGTATTTTATTAACAAAAATACATGGACGGACGGACATGCATAAATCGACTCAGAAAGTGATTCTATGCATATTGTCAAAAGGAACCATCTCGATTATTTTTGCCTGTTACAAACATATGCACAAAACCATAATACCCTGTACCACAGTGTGGTGAAGGGAATAAAAAAACTATGTTAAAAACGCGATACCACCTTTAACAGTTTTAACAAAAATATAGGATTCACTGAAAACTAGGGATATGAAAATTCGACTTTTGACTAATCGATTAATCGACGTTTTGTATTGAAAAATCTGAATGATAGACTTTTGATCTTTGAGGAAATCACAAAGCCAAAATTCAAGAGCTTTATTTTAAATAACAGACACAATACAAGTTTTGAAACAAGCAGCTGCTTCATAAATGCAGACACTGCCGTCCGTCAGGTGTAAAAATCGAATTCGAACAGATTAGTCAAAATCGGAACATTGGGAAGTCGACATTATAGTCAGAGTAAAAAAAAATTTCAGTCGTTGTTGTCGACAGATACAGCATGGTAGGTATGACTTTACTCATGGATAATTATTAAACATTTTGCCAACGTAGGAACTCGAACTAACACTAATTATATTATTATAATTATAATATACTTATATTATATTATAATCATATATAACCGTCTATATATATATATATATATATATCGTGGGATGTGTCAAAACTCAAAAATGTAAAGGTGATAACAATGTATGTCCAAAGCTCTATCGTGATTTTAACAGACATGCGGACAGACGGGCATGCATAAATCGACATAGAATTTTATTCCGATCAAGGATATAGCAGGAGTCTCCTGTGAATAATTCAAACGGAAATATTGAGGGTATAGCATAAGAACGACTTTGTATGAACTAGTTCAGTCTATCCTTTCAGTGAATAGTTCATTTGAACTAGTTAGTTTGAGACCTGTAAAACTCTACTCTTCAGTTGGTTTGTGTTTTCATCAAAGACGGGCGCGAGTACTTTGTCGGGTCGGAAGTTTCGCGAGTCGTGTGTGTTTTCGGTAATAACTTATTGATTTATCATCTATAAATTTTTAATTTTAAATATTGTTAATAAAATCGTTCAATTATATATCGTGTTTTTAGTTTTGTGTGTAGTTTTTTTTTTTCATTTGCAAGTTGCCCATCTTTGTTCTGTGTTTGTTTACTCCATGTCATTATCTATGTTTGAATTCCTCCTCGTAAATCAAAGTCATTGGCAAAGTGAAGTGACAATTGTTTTAATTGCATTTGTCAAATCATGGCAAAAATATAATTATTTGCCAATATAAAAAGGTTGCGTTAAATAAAATTGGACAATTGGCAGTTTTCATCTACCATTTGTTCTTTGTTTACGTTAGTGGTATTTTGTGGTGTTTTCGTTTGTTTGCGTTTTTCTTGCGATCCTCGGTCGGTCGTGTGAATGATCGTTGTCGTCGCAGTCGCAGTCGCCGGCGCTGTCGTTGTTGGATCACTAATGCTCTCGTGAGCTTAGGAGAGAGAAAGGGAAAGAGTAAGGAAATGGGGCTGATGAGCTTCAAGGTAAGAATTTAATGCAGTGTTGGGCAAAATTAAATTGAGAGCAAGTGTGTGCGAGCATAACTGAGAATTAACCATTAAAAACGACTGACGTAAAGAGAGAGAAAGAGATAATGTGTTTACCCATCGACCCTCAGTTACGGTAGCGTATATGGCCGAGCATGATTTAATGTTAAGGCTTGTTTACTGATATTACTTAATTGTATGGTTGACAGGGATGGGGAAGTTGATTTTGTGATTAAATAGAGTAAGGGGACAGATGTCAGCATGTAATAGTAATCAGCATAAATTGTATTTAAGTACACATAAGCAAAAATCATGTCGTTAAATATGAAAACTACCTTAAATTGTCTTTAATAATATTGTAGTTTACCCCTGTGTAAAATTTCATTAATATAAGTTCATTTATTATGTCGAAATTTAAATTTTTGTCAATGTGGTTCTTTCACCATAATTCATGTTTCTTAACTATAGATATTAAAATAAATATTTTTCAACCGGATTATTTTGATAGTTGTAAAGAACGTATACAAGAACACGCTACAATTTCAAATGTTTAGAACATATTTGTAATTATACCCTTCACCACTCTGTGGTACAGGGTATTATGTCTTTGTGCATATGTTTGTAACAGGCAAAAGGAAACGAGATAGACACATGGTTCCTTTAGAGAATATGCATAGAATCACTTTCTGAGTCGATTTATGCATGTCCGTCCGTCCGTCCGTCTGTCCGTCTGTAGATGTTAAATTGTAAACAAAGTACAGGTCGCATTTATGATCCGAATGGGATGAAATTTGGCATAGGTCACTTATTCGGCCCAAGGACGAACCCTATTGAAATTGGGAAAAATCGGTTCAGATTTAGATATAGCTCCCATATATATATTTAACCGATTTAATGTAAACGGCCCCTATATACCTTTCGATTTGCACGAAATTTGGTGCAGCCTAATCATTTAGGTCTAGAATGATGTCTGCCAAGTTTCGTGAAAATCGGTCCAGATTTAGATATAGCTCCCATATATAGTTTCGTCCGATTTCATGTAAATGGTGCCTCAAAGTCCAAATATATCTTTCGATTTGCACGAAATTTGGCATAACGTACTGAATTAAGCCTAGAGTGATGTCTGCCAAGTTTCAAGAAAATCGGTCCAGATTTAGATATAGCTCCCATATATAGGTTCGTCCGATTTCATGTAAATGGTGCACCAAAGTCCCTATATATCTTTCGATTTGCACGAAATTTGGCATAACGTACTGAATTGCGCTTAGAAAGATGTCTGCCAAATTTCGAGAAAATCGGTCCAGATTTAGATATAGCTCCCATATATAGTTTCGTCCGATTTAATGTAATGGTGCCCCAAAGTCCCTATATATCTTTTGATTTGCACGAAATTTGGCATAACGTACTGAATTAAGCCTAGGGTGATGTCTACCGAGTTTCGAGAAAATCGGTCCAGATTTAGGTATAGCTCCCATATATAGTTTCGTCCGATTTCATGTAAATGGTGCACCAAAGCCCCTATATATCCTTCGATTTCCACGAAATTTGGCATAACGTACTGAATTGGGCCTAGAGTGATGTCTGCCCTGTTTCGAGAAAATCGGTCCAGATTTCTATATAGCTCGCATATATATAGCTCACATATTTTAAATAATTGAAGTAATAGGATTAACACGTTCTGAAATTAGTATAACCTAACCTGTGACAAGTTTGCTTGAAATCGCATAATATTTGGATGGAGCTTCCATATATATTTTCGCATTAAACTCCTCATGTTAGTCAGATTCACATCAAAATGTGCACAACGTACAAAATTGAGCATAGAATTACGTAGTTGCGTTTTCTAAAAGTACAGACATAGCTCAACGTATGACCTATTTTTATTTGTTTGAAGTCGATTTACATACTTTATGGATATATCTAGGTAGATTCACATTTAGATAAATATCACATATATTATTTCATCCAATTTCATGTTAATAGTCCTGTTTAATATACCCATAGTGGTGAAGGGTATCATATAGTCGGCCCCGTCTGACTTTACTGCTTTCCTTACTGTTTTTTTTTTGGAACAACAAATGACGGCGTTTCCTATAATCCAGCATATGGTTGGAAAATAAATATTTTTCAATAATTATTACCTCTAAATTGAAAATTAAATAATAAAGTATTCTAAATTCGGATTCATTCACTAGAAATTAATTTCGAATGGTTCTCCACAATAGTAGATATGGTTCTAATTTTAAACATTTTTAACCTATAAATTAATTGTTGTATTCAACATGCCCCAAAAGACGGCACATATTTAAAAATTGTAATATATTAATACATACAATTATTTTATGTAACTTGTCCATACAATACAGTAGTAAACGTCCGATAATAACAATTTATCAATGTAAATAACAAACATAAATCGATTGAATATATCATTTTTGTTTAACAAAAATGCGACAATCCGACAAGTGGAGGCTAGTGACGACTATACAAACTTAACTTATATACAAAATAATTCAAAAATTTCTTATGTCATCGGAAAGTAAAATGAATTTTGCATTTAACCATATCGGTCCACTCCGTCTAGTAATAATTCAGCCACATATGGTCAAAATTTTGAAAAAATCTCAAACGGAATATTCACTTCTATCGAAACTGTTCACTTCGAAATATGTTTAACTTACATAGACTAAGTTCGAAAATTGGACTTGGCGGTCCACTCTTACTTCCGGGCATTTAAGACTTTCTCGTATGTCCAGCATCGGCTACACAACAAAATCTGCTTTCAAATATAATAGTTTGGTGGGTGACCGGCCTAAGGTCTGGGATTTCTGACCCCAACGATTACGCGAAATAATTTCCTTGTAAGAATTTCCATATATTTGTTCTAAGGTCCATACCTTTTGATCCAACATAGATACATCTATTTTGGAAAGCTCCAAGTGTTTTCCATCATTTGGGAGGAACCTTGTTCGACTTTTAGGTGTTTTTATACCCTTCACCACACTGTGGTACAGGGTATTATGTCTTTGTGCATATGTTTGTAACAGGCAAAAGGAAACGAGATAGACCCATGGTTCCTTTTGAGAATATGCATAGAATCACTTTTTAAGTCGATTTAAGCATGTCCGTCCGTCCGTCCGTCTGTCTGTCTGTCCATGTATTTTTGTGAGCAAAGTACAGGTCGCATTTATGATCCGAATTGGATGAAATTTGGCACAGCTCATTTGTTTGGCCCAAGGACGAACCCTATTGAAATTGGGAAAAATCGGTTCAGATTTAGATATAGCTCCCATATATATTTTCATCTGATTTATGGTAAATGGTGTACCAAAGTCCCTATATATCATTCGATTTGCACGAAATTTCGTATAACATACTGAACTGGGCCCAAATTGATGTCTGCAAAATTTCGTTAAAATCGGTCCAGATTTAGATATAGCTCCCATATATAGTTTCTTCCGATTTCATGTAAATGGTGCACCAAAGTCCCTATATATCTTTCGATTTGCACGAAATTTGGTATAATGTACTGAATTGAGCCTAGAGTGATGTCTGCCAAGTTTCGTAAAAATCGGTCCAGATTTAGATATAGCTCCCATATATAGTTTCGTCCGATTTCATGTAAATTGTGCACCAAAGTCCCTATATATCTTTCGATTTGCACGAAATTTGGCACAGCGTAATGAATTAGGTATAGGATGATGTGTGTTAAGTTTCCTGAAAATCGATAGTAAGATATAGCTCCCATATATCTTTCAATTTGCACGAAATTTGGCACAGCGTACTGAATGATGTCTAGAATGATGTGTTAAGTTTCCTGAAAGCGGTTTAGATTTAGATATAGCTTCTATATCTGACCAAATGGAACATTTAGTATCGGTTGCAGAATGACATGCATGGATCCAATCTCATTTTACTGGTCCTTTAAAATTCGACGTCTATTAGGATTCATCTGTTTTATATACCAAAGTGGTGAAGGGTATCATATAGTCGGTCCCGTCCGACTTTACTACTTTCCTTACTGGCGGGTTCACAAGCAAACAAGGGTTCGTCCTATAGACCCCATCTTCGGATTTAAAGTAGGTTTGTTAAAATATTACGATGGACAAAGAATGAATACAATCGATTATTAAATTCGCTTAAGAATAAATTTCGAGGTTTGTATATTTGTGACACTTGGTGGGGATGTACCAGAAGAAGAGACATGAAGGGTCTCATCTTCGAAGCTTATCTATGTAAGTTAAACAAATTACGATGTAAAAAGTTTTGACAAAATTAGATATTTTATACCATGTGAGATTTGCACGTTTTTAAAATGTTGACCCTTTGTGGGTGGGGTAATAGAAGGAGTTGACGGACAAGTCACATCTTCCAACATTATGCAGGGATGGTTAAAATATATTACAATGGGCAAAGGTTATTTCAAATACGACAATTTAACTATTTTGTGTGGGAGGTTCCAGAAGGAGTAGACAAATCGTATATTCCACACGATTCTTATAGGATTACAGACAACACCCATTTCGTTACCACTACTCAACCTGTCAATAAACTATTGAATTATTTACTTAGAAAATCAATTGTGTTTCTTTTTTCGTTTTTACTTTCACGGTCTTACTACACCTTCTACCGTGCGGTACTCTGCTCGCGCACTCGGCGTACAAACTCTTTAATAACCAAAATGCTCAGGGTATAAAAATTATTAATATTTACACAATTGTCGTGGTAGTCCCCATATAATGGCATCCTCAAATATTCGGTACGCATTTCAACCGAATTATCCGTAATTAGGTATTTTGCGCTGTCATTGCGTACACATTTTCCAAGCAAAAAACATTATCAATATTGAACCACTTTTTCGGATATTCCTTTATAACTGTACCGCAGAAATGTCACTATGTTGTACAACTTGAGACCGCTTTTCACACAAATTTAAGGGGACCTCCCCCATTCTCGGGGTCATTTTTTTTTATTTAATTCGAATCTACACTAATTCAAGAATGTCCCTACAAAATTTGAAGTGAAAATCTCAAGAACTCTTGAAGATATAGCCGATTTATTGTGTCAGCATCAAGTGACGGCTAAAGAGCTTCTCAAACTTTAAACGCGTTTTTCTCTTTTGCGAATGGCGGGCACGATAACTCAAAAACTAATAACCCAATCGATTCCAAATTTTTACACGTTTCTCTGTGAGTGTGTAGCTATCGTATGAACTAGGATAAAGCCAATCGGTGAAGATCTTCCTTATTTTTTAACTTAGTTTGTTAAATGTTAAAAAAAACTTAGTTTGTTAAAAAAGATTTTCCAAAAATATGTTTTCAAAGGTCCGCCATTTTGTCAATTTTAGAGCGAAGTCAATAATCCTAGTTCATACGAGAGCCAGTGATGTACTCTTTCAAATACCGTTGGAATTTTCGGATTCCGATGTTCCAGTGAGGAGTTATCATGCCCGCCATCCAAAATAAGGACTTTTCTTTAATTACAAAAAACAACAACAAAACAGTAACAAAAATTTTTTATAAATTATTTTTCTTCTCTTTTAAATCTTTAAATATGTATGTGCAAAGTTACAAACCTTAACAACCATTGGTATTGATATACCAGCCCATTGAAAATCTTGAAAAATTAAAATCGAGAATGGGGGGTTCCCTTAATTTAAGATTTTGGATTTTGGATTGTTTTTGGATTCCTACCAAAACTTACAAATATAGGCCAAAGTACCTTGTAGCCTCATTATTCGATATAAATTGAGATTTGGGATTGGGATTATCTTTCTTTGGCAATAGGTCCACCAAATTTATAAATATCGGTCCTGCTCTTTTATAAGAGTTTTTAAAGATTCAACACTTTTATAGGTATTTTGATTGTCCTAGGCACATTTTCCAACGGAAGTGACTGTATTTTGTCGTAATGACCATTATGAAGTGGCTGTTATTCGATATTCTAGAACAGAATATTTTGAATAAAAGTCCATGTTCGTAAATGGCCACCATACAAAGCGCAACCTATAGCTTATCCATAGAGACTACCTGAACTTTAGCTTGTCTGCAGAGAGACTGCTTCCACTTCATCCTTATTACTATAGAGACTTTCATCCAGCTCGTATATAATTATAAATAATTTTTTTCTTCAATAGAATTTTCGGTGTTCAAGGTCCTAGGCCAATTTTCTAATGTGGGTGAGTGTAGTTTGATGTTTCGTTTTATTCGGTCGGCAATTTACCATGGTATTACTTATTACTTAGGAAATTCCTTATAAATACTTCTTCAAGTCGTCTATAGAGTTTTGAGTCCTCATTATGTGACAAATGGTCTATACCCGCCGATCTTCGTGTATAGCCCATATCCAGCCTCTTTATGTGTATGTTAATGATCCTAGCCGCATTTTCGAACCGAGTTGATTATATTTTAGCATTATGAAGTTGCAATAACATGGCATTCCAAGATCTTCATGGTCATGAAAAAAGGTTCCTGCCCAATTTTCCAACTTAAGAATCTGTTGTTTCATATTTTGATCCTAGCCCAATATCCAAACTTAAGAATCTGTTGTTTCATATTTTAATCCTAGCACAATATCCCAACCTGAGAATCTGTAGTTTGGTATTTTCTTTTTTTACTAAATTATGACAAGTGTGAATTAACCTCCAGACTTCCACTTCTTTTGCAATTGTAATTGCAGGACTATTTCTGCGGTCCTAAAAATCCGTGTTCGGTTCAGCCGATTTCTGTTGATCCCTTCAATCACTGATACCATTTATGGTTTAATATGTGACACGAAACCGTTGTTTCCCGTCTGTGGTCTGTGCTTCTTTATGATATTACTTCCAGGAGTCCCGTTTAAGAACTACAAGTAGTGTAGGAAGAGGTTGAGTTTTCAGATCTGGTCCGTTCATTTTTGACATAATATTCATAACATGGGAACCATGTATCGACAATAACATGCTCTTCATTACACACTTTCACAGGCCTTGCGGTGGCGGTGTATGATTGTATTGCCAGGATACCGTTTTCATTTTCGACAAAAAATCCTATTCAATGTAATGTGCATGTATGTATGTATGTATGTGTTTATATTGGTGTATAAGATTACATATTACGAAATTTGATTGCCTACCAACATAGCAACGTTCATGGCTTCCTTAATTTGTTAGAGGTTGTCTGTCTGTCACACGTAGGTAGGTTTATTTTTGTATAGCTAACGAGAATTTTAATCGCATTTATTTTTTTGTCATTAAAAACGACTTTGACGAACAAAACATATTTTTGTCATAATTTTAATCTTCTCTAAATTTCACAACAGCAAAAAAATGTACTCCTATATTAAAAACATATTTTTTCCATTATTATTATTTTTTTTATTTTCTTGTTGTTTTAAAATTTGTCTTAATTTTATTCGCGACTGTCGTCGCCGACGGGATTTTCTTTCGAACGACTTCTAATTCATTTCAATTCTGAAGAAATGTCGTTCGTTGGTGTTGTTGTTGTTGCTGCTGAGTTCAAACAATCAAGTCAAAGCAAATAACTAAAGTACACAATGATAGGACAATGACAGTCGAAAAATATAAAAGAACAAAAAAGCGAAAAAATAAAAACAAATACAAATTGAAGAGAGTGGAAATTTCGCTAGCAACAATACGACTCGAGTACACAGCTATGTAATGGAATATTAACATTGAAGGCGTTGACAACTAACACAAATTGTATTTTAACCCTTTTTTGTTTTATTGATGACAGATTTCGTAGGCATGGAATTTCAATATTTCTAAAATGTAATATTCGAAGCTATGATTTGGAAGGCGCAGATGAATTTGGAGAGAGGAGGGTAGACATTTATAGATTGGGTTGGGCGAATGTTTGTTTTTGGCCTGATTTTAAATGTGTCAATAGTTCAAGGTCAGGTATTTTTCCAAAGAATATTTTTTGCATGCATGTATTTATAAAGAACATTTTTTGTGGTCCATCACAAGGCGTGGATTTTTAAAGAATATTTTTAGTGGTCTTTCACAAATCGAAGATTTTTTAAAGAATTTTTTTATGAATACATCACAAGGCGTGGATTTTTTTAAATAATATTTTTTCAGGGACCCACATAAGGCGTGGATTTATTGAAGAATATTTTTTAGGGACCCATATAAGGTATGCATTTTTTAGAGAAAAAATTTCAGGAACCAATAAGGCGTGGATTTTGAAAAGAATATTCTTCAGAGACCAATATAAGGTGTGTTTTTTAAAGAATATTGTTCAAGAGCCAATCGATGCGTATTTTTTTAACAGAATATTTTTTTAAGGGACCCATATAAGGCGTGCATTTTTTACAGAATATTTTTCAGAAACCAATAAATTGTGTGGATTTGGAACATAATATTTCTCACGGAACAAATTTAAAGCCTGGATTTTTTAAAGAATATTTTTTCCGGGACCATCCAAAGAGGCGTGAATTTTTTAAAGAATATTTTTTCCGGGACCATCCAAAGAGGCGTGAATTTTTTAAAGAATATTTTTTCAGGGATCATCACAGGGGGTGGGTTGTTTAAAGAATGTTTTTTAAAGGTCCTTCACAAGGGGTGGAGTATTTAAAAAATGTTTTTAAGGGTCCTTCACAAGACGTGGATTATTTAAAGAATGTTTTTTAAGAGTCATTCACAAGGGGTGGATCTTTTAAAGAACATTTTTTCAGGGATCATCACAAGGGGTGGGTTTTTTTAAAGAATGTTTTTAAACGTCCTTCACAAGGGGTGGAGTATTAAAAAAATGTTTTTAAGGGTCCATCACAAGGCGTGGGTGTTTTAAAGAATATTTTTGAGGGTCCATCACAAGGCGTGGGTGTTTTAAAGAATATTTTTGAGGGTCCATCACAAGATGTGTTGTTTTAAAGAATATTTTTGAGGGTCCATCACAAGGCGTGGGTGTTTTAAAGAAAGAACATATTTGGCAATGTTATCTTCGACTTGATCTTTCCATCGTATTCGTGGCCTTCCCCTTCTGCGTGAACCATCAGCTGGTTCGCTTTTATATGCCATCTGGGCGGGGCATCTTTATCCATTCTCACAACATGACCTAGCCAACGTAGTCGCTGCAGCTCAATTCGTCTAACAATGTCGATGTCCGAGAATAGCTGGTACAACTCATGGTTCATTCGACGCATTTGGTACCCAAAGAGAACTCTCTGTGCCAAATTACAGTCAATTTGGACCTAAAATGTGTCTAATAGCCAAAAATACCTTAAATCGGGAGGTACGGTAAAACTTGAACTCAGGGACCTCATTTTCCATTTCAATATTTGCTTTGACATTAAAAACATGAAAGCAAAATTTTGCCCGCCTATTTCAAGAGATTTGGCAGTCAATGAGTTTATACCATTTTTTTGGGTAAATACTCGGGTATTTACCCACGTCTTTAAGGTATCGTAAAACCATCCATTCTAAATCGATTTGATAACAGAAAGCCGGAAATAGGGTGTAAGATATTGGATTACTGATTGAATATAGTAATACCCAAATAAATACCCACAAATGGGTATTTACCCAATTTACCGGGTATTTACCTACTGCCCATCTCTGCTTCAGATCCATATAACAGCACGGGTAGTATCAGCGTCTTGTAGAGTGTGAATTTGGTCTGGCGGGAGGTGGCCTTGCTTTTGAGTTCTTTGTTCAGACCTCAGTAGCATTGGTTGGCCATCACTATTTCAAGACTGATGTCATTCATTTTATTTATGGCGGTACCAAGGTATATAAAATCTTTGAATACCTCGAAGCTGTAGTTCTCAAGTTCCACAGTTGGTCCGAGTCAAGACGTCCAGTTGATACCATCAGCTTGGTCTTCTCGGCGTTTGCTGCCAGACCCACTTTGGCAGACTCCTTCTCAATTTGTTCAAAGGTGGCTGTTCCCGCTCTCAATGTTCGACCCATTATGTCGATGCCATTTCTGTTCACCTTTGCCTCTCCAGCAGGATGGTAAAAAGGTCACACGACAAACAGTCACTTTGACTGAATCCTCGTTCGGTATTAAAAGTCTCCGATAGGTATTTTCTGACATTAACTGCTGATCTTGTGCCAGTTAAAGTTATCCTGCATAGCCGTATTAATTTTGCAGGAATGCCAAACGCAGACATGGCTGTATACACCTCTGAACGGATAGGGCTGTCGAAGAATAGATGGAATGTGACAATGTGTTTTTCTTTTTTTTTCAGGATTTGGCGCAGTGTGATGCTGAGGTTCCAATCATAGGGTATGCATTCTTCTAGCCAAATTGTACTAATAAGCTGGTTCATGCTCCTTACCATCATCTGACCACCAGTCTTGAATAGTTCGGCTTGTAAACCATCGGCACCTGCTTCTTTATTATTCTTCCGCCGATTGATTGCTATTCATCTTGGATAGGTAGTATACACACTATACCGTCATCTATTATTGGTTCTGTGGTATCATCTTCACCCCTACTATTTGATACTAGAAATTTTCAAAGCCTTCGGTTCGGTGTTTTACTCGTTGGTAAAAATTTCGGACTTCATTCTGATTCCTGTACATCTCGATTTGCTCACCCTCACGTTGTTCTTGCTCTCTCTTCTTTTTTCTGAAAGCACGTTTCTCCTCTCTCCTTTTCTCCCGATAATTCTCCATCACATTACGTGTTGCTACTGTCTGCAGGGTTGCCCTATACGCTGCGGTTTTCACATCAGTAGCATTACGAGACTCCACTTATTTATCGGAAAAGGTATTTAAAAAATCTTTAATCTTTAAATCCCCACATTGAGTTGTGTGTGCAAAAATATTCTTTAAAAATCCACGCCTTCTGTTGATGCTTGCCTGAAAAAATATTCTTTAAAAATCCACGCCTTCTGTGGATGGATGCCTGAAAAATTATTCTTTAAAAATTCCACGCCTCCTGTGGATGCCTGAAAAAATATTCTTTAAAAATCCACGCCTTCTGTGGATGGATGCCTGAAAAATTATTCTTTAAAAATTCCACGCCTCCTGTGGATGCCTGAAAAAATATTCTTTAAAAATTCCACGCCTCCTGTGGATGCCTGAAAAAATATTCTTTAAAAATTCCACGCCTCCTGTGGATACCTGAAAAAATATTCTTTAAAAAATCCACGCCTTCTGTTGATGGATGCCTGAAAAAATATTCTTTAAAAAATCCACGCCTTCTGTTGATGGATGCCTGAAAAAATATTCTTTAAAAAATCCACGCCTTCTGTTGATGGATGCCTGAAAAAATATTCTTTAAAAAATCCACGCCTTCTGTTGATGGATGCCTGAAAAAATATTCTTTAAAAAATCCACGCCTTCTGTTGATGGATGCCTGAAAAAATATTCTTTAAAAAATCCACGCCTTCTGTTGATGGATGCCTGAAAAATATTCTTTAAAAAATCCACGCCTTCTGTTGATGGATGCCTGAAAAAATATTCTTTAAAAAATCCACGCCTTCTGTTGATGGATGCCTGAAAAAATATTCTTTAAAAAATCCACGCCTTCTGTTGATGGATGCCTGAAAAAATATTCTTTAAAAAATCCACGCCTTCTGTTGATGGATGCCTGAAAAAATATTCTTTAAAAAATCCACGCCTTCTGTTGATGGATGCCTGAAAAAATATTCTTTAAAAAATCCACGCCTTCTGTTGATGGATGCCTGAAAAAATATTCTTTAAAAAATCCACGCCTTCTGTTGATGGATGCCTGAAAAAATATTCTTTAAAAAATCCACGCCTTCTGTTGATGGATGCCTGAAAAAATATTCTTTAAAAAATCCACGCCTTCTGTTGATGGATGCCTGAAAAAATATTCTTTAAAAAATCCACGCCTTCTGTTGATGGATGCCTGAAAAAATATTCTTTAAAAAATCCACGCTTCTGTTGATGGATGCCTGAAAAATATTCTTTAAAAAATCCACGCCTTCTGTTGATGGATGCCTGAAAAAATATTCTTTAAAAAATCCACGCCTTCTGTTGATGGATGCCTGAAAAAATATTCTTTAAAAAATCCACGCCTTCTGTTGATGGATGCCTGAAAAAATATTCTTTAAAAAATCCACGCCTTCTGTTGATGGATGCCTGAAAAAATATTCTTTAAAAAATCCACGCCTTCTGTTGATGGATGCCTGAAAAAATATTCTTTAAAAAATCCACGCCTTCTGTTGATGGATGCCTGAAAAAATATTCTTTAAAAAATCCACGCCTTCTGTTGATGGATGCCTGAAAAAATATTCTTTAAAAAATCCACGCCTTCTGTTGATGGATGCCTGAAAAAATATTCTTTAAAAAATCCACGCCTTCTGTTGATGGATGCCTGAAAAATATTCTTTAAAAAATCCACGCCTTCTGTTGATGGATGCCTGAAAAAATATTCTTTAAAAAATCCACGCCTTCTGTTGATGGATGCCTGAAAAAATATTCTTTAAAAAATCCACGCCTTCTGTTGATGGATGCCTGAAAAAATATTCTTTAAAAAATCCACGCCTTCTGTTGATGGATGCCTGAAAAAATATTCTTTAAAAAATCCACGCCTTCTGTTGATGGATGCCTGAAAAAATATTCTTTAAAAAATCCACGCCTTCTGTTGATGGATGCCTGAAAAAATATTCTTTAAAAAATCCACGCCTTCTGTTGATGGATGCCTGAAAAAATATTCTTTAAAAATCCACGCCTTCTGTGGATGGATGCCTTCAAAAATATTCTTTAAAAATCCACGCCTTCTGTGGATGGATGCCTGAAAAAATATTCTTTAAAAAATCCACGCCTTCTGTGGATGGATGCCTGAAAAAATATTCTTTAAAAAATCCACGCCTTCTGTGGATGGATGCCTGAAAAAATATTCTTTAAAAATCCACGCCTTCTGTGGATGGATGCCCTCAAAAATATTCTTTAAAAATCCACGCCTTCTGTGGATGGATGCCCTCAAAAATATTCTTTAAAAAATCCACGCCTTCTGTGGATGGATGCCTGAAAAAATATTCTTTAAAAATCCACGCCTTCTGTGGATGGATGCCTGAAAAAATATTCTTTAAAAATCCACGCCTTCTGTGGATGCCTGAAAAATATAATTTTTTAAAAATCCACGCCTTCTGTGGATGCCTGAAAAATATTCTTTAAAAAATCCACGCCTTCTGTTGATGGATGCCTGAAAAAATATTCTTAAAAAAATCCACGCCTTCTGTTGATGGATGCCTGAAAAAATATTCTTTAAAAAATCCACGCCTTCTGTTGATGGATGCCTGAAAAAATATTCTTTAAAAAATCCACGGCTTAGGTGGATGCAATCTGAATCCTCTAACTCTTCTTGGGTTAATTTTTGCCATAATAATATTTTCAATTTTTTTTGTTTGGCTATTGTATACCTCCCTTTTTGTCTGCACAATTTCCTAATAAAAATATTTGTCAGACCTAATAAAAAATATTTGCCGTTTAAAAGGAAAACCACCACTTACACAGAGAATCCTTTCATTGCTAATTCCATATTTTGTGTTTGTTTGTCAAAGGAATTTAATAAAAGGAATTTCGTTTTAGAATTTTAATGACGATATGTTCATAATGAAATTGTAAGGACTCTTTTCTTGTGTAATCCTCTTCCATGCTCCCTCTTTCACTTTCGTTCTCTCTCTCTCTCTCTCTCTCTCTCTATCTATCTTTCTTTGCGATTATCCGACATATGTCTATTAATTTACATTTACAGTTGTCCATTTCAGTTAGTTTTGATGTTTCTTCAAAAACTAACAACAAATAGTTTTCTCTGTATTAGTGGTTGTCTGTGTGTGTGTGTAGTTGCGTGTGTGTTTGTTCGTGTTTTATGTATTCTTGTGAGTGCATACATATGTTTCAGCATTTAATATGCAGAATTAAAATGTTTACATGTTCATTAGAAAAATTACACATCTTTATGTGCTTCTCGTTTCGTTTTGAAATGAAATCTAAATCTACACATGTGGAAGAATTTAATGATGATAATATTTCTAGTTCTCTCTGCTCTGACTCTGGCTCTGACCATACTTAAATATTACTTACAAATATTATTGTTTGACCCTGATGCAAACTGAGAGTAGAAAAAAATCATTGAGGGAGATCAAATTAAGAATTCATAAAAAAATTGCCTCAGGAATCTCCAAATATTCCAATTTAATTTTCTAACATTTATCAACATAAATCATTCACCTTTTCATCTTAATCTCCCTAACTTAACTCCCATTAAAAATTTAAAACCCTGCCACGCTCCTGCTTCTTTAAAAAAAAAACAAAATCATAACAATAAAAACGCCCACATACTTTCCAAATTGCTTTGCTGTATTGCTAAATTGCCTTTGTGCTTGTCGATTTTTTTTTTGTGAAAATCACAAGGTGATTATTTGTTATGTAACATAACAACAACAACATCGCCAGCAACAATAACAATATGTTATGCTGTTGTTGTTGTTGTTTTTCTTCACAAAAAAGTCTAGACATGAAATGGTTAAATATAGTTCGTTTTGATACGGTCGAATGCATAACTGATGTGGGCCTAATAAAAAAATATACTAAATTATTGTAGTGATTGGACGTTTAGAAAATGTTGCTAACCTATATTTTGTTTGCAGGAGGTTTTTTCGTTTGGTTTGGCTTTTTGGTAAACTGCCAGCGAACAGAAAAAAACCAAAATGGTGTAAACTTATATCATTAAGAAGAATATTAACTCAAAAGTAGGTAGCACTATTATGGGGTAAAATAAATATAAACTGTGCCTTTAATAGATTTTAATAAATATGAACCGATTTTCACGAAACTTGGCCGACATCATTCTAAACCTTAATAATTACGCTGTGCCAAATTTTGTGCAATTCAAAAGATTTCCAAGGACTTTAGTGGACTATTTACCTAAAAACGGGCGAAGCTATATATGGGAGCTATATCTAAATCTGAACCGATTTTTTCAAAACTTTTCACACATCATTCTAGACTTCATTCAGTACACCATGCCAAAATTTGTGAAAATCAAAAGATTTCCAGCGACTTTAGTGGACTATTTACCTAAAATCGGGCGAAGCTATATATGGGAGCTATATCTAAATCTGAACCGATTTTCACGAAACTTTGTACATTTCATTCTAGACTTAATTTAGTACGTTGTGCCAAATTTCGTGCAAAGCGAAAGATATATAGGGACTTTGGTGCACCATTCACCTTAGATCGGACAAAGATATATATGGGAAACTTTGCACTCATCATTCGTGACCTTATTTATTACGCTGTGCCAAATTTCATGTAAATTGAAAGATATATAGGGACTTTGGTGCACAATTTACCTTAAATCGGACGAAAATATTTTCAATAGGGTTCGTTCTTGGGCCAATTAAGTGACCTGTGCCAAATTTCATCCAGTTCGGATAATAAATGCGACCTGTACTTTGTTTACAATTTAACATGGACAGACAGACGGACGGACATGCATAAATCGGCTTAGAAAGTGATTCTATGCATATTCTCAAAAGGAACCATGGGTCTATCTCGATTATTTTTGCCTGTTACAAAAATATGCCCAAAGACATTATACCCTGTACCACAGTGTGGTGAAGGGTATACAAAATGAGGTTATATGGGGACTACCTCAAAAAGGGGGCGAATATAATTTTTGGTAGGGAGATTTGTTACCATATACGACTACAAAATACCAAATTGCAGCAAATTCCGGTGAAAAACGCGCTCAAGAACCTTAAAATACCGAAAATTCGGAGTACCCTTATATGGGGGCTATCCGAAAAATGGACTTATATTCATAATTTATTGTTGAGAGATTTAGTACGTATTAAGAACTCAAAATACTAAATTACCGCTGATTCGGCGGAAAAATACGATCAAAACCCTCAAAATACTGAAAATTAGGAGGTACCGTTATATGGGGGATACCAGAAAAAGTGGAGCTATATTTATAATTTTTTTTTTGAGACATTTAGTACCCCATAAGAACCCAATGTAGAAAATTTCAGCGAATTCGGTTGAAAAACGCGCTCAAGAACCCCAAAATACCGAAAATTGAAGGGTACCCTTATATGGGAGCTATCTGAAAAATGGACCTATATTCATAATTTTTTTGGTGGAGAGATTTGGGACCTATTAAGAACTCAAAATACTAAATTACAGCTAATTCGGCGGATAAATACGATCAAAACCCCCAAAATACTGCCAATCAGGGTTGAAAACGCGCTCAAGAACCCCAAAATACCGAAATTTTGGGGGTACCCTTATATGGCAGCTATGCCTTAACGTGGACCAATAAAGCCCATCATCATGGCTATATCGTCATAAAATTTTACGCTGATCAAGAAGCTATAGGGTCGGAAATGATTATTTCGATGAGTTACAATCGGAAAAACAAAATTAATATACTCTCCATACTATGGTGGAGGGTATAAAAAGAGCAAGGAGAAGGGGAGAAGTGTTCGGTCGGGCCAAAATTTTCATAATCTCCAGCATATGTATACCGACATTTTATTTGAAATTAATTTCAATGGCATTGAATAGTTTAGCTAAAACATCCGATGTAATGAAAAATTCCGGGATCTGCTCATTATAATCTGTAAACACGCTATAGGTAAGAATCGTCATGGAATGGACCAATCGTCACGGAGTTTTGCATGCATGACCTATTCTGACATTTTTGGTAATTATCAGTTAATATTTAAGGTTTGAAATGAACTTTATTTTTGTCTTTTTTCCTGGTCGTTCCGGAGTCCGAGAGTTATACTTAAACTTTATCGGGAGGGCGGAAATGTAGCGCTGACTAGAAAATTTCGCATCAAGGTCAGGTCGAGGACGACGTCTACAATTTTCGATGATGATCAAATGATATTTTGGGAATGAAATAGAATGAACATTTTATTTTTGACTCGAATGACTGTCATGATAATGAAGGTCAATATTTAGCTGGTCAAATGATCCCGCGGATGAGCGTTTGACATCAGGAGTGTGCAAATATTACCGAGGCTCGGAATATAGATCCGCAGAAACTTAGCGATCAGTGGTAGTATAGGGTACCATATGTTCGGCCCCATCCGTCTATACATTCCGCTCACTGATTAATTATGTATGAGGGTAGTATACCGTCAATTTTTATACCCTTCACCACACTGTTGTACAGGGTATTATTTCATTGTTTGTAACATATAAAAGGAAACGAGATAAACTCTGGTTCCTATTGAGGATATGCATATGACCACTTTCGAATTATGCATATCCGTCTGCTTGTATGTCCATGTTAAATTGTAAACAAAGTACAGGCCGCATTTATGACCCGAATGAGACGAAATTTTGCAGAGCTCAATAAGTGGACCCATGGACGAAACTGAAGAAAATCGCGTCAGATTTCGATATAGCTCCCATATATTGGTTTGTCCGATTTTATATAAATGGTACATAAGCCTCTACATTTCATTCGATTTACACGAAATTGTGCATAGCATTTTAGATTTATTACAGAATGATGTGTGATAAGATTTGTTGAAATCGATTCAGATTTTGATATAGTTCCCATTTATATTTTAGTCAAATTAGCTGTAAATGGTTCACAAAACCCCCATGGTTTGTCAGATTTAGACGAAATTTGGAATACCATACCATATTGGTTCTATACTGACGTGTGATAAGTTTCAATAAAATCTGATCTAATTTAAATATATAAATATAAATATATATAGCGACCATATGATACCCTACACAACTTCCATGAAAATCTAATTTTCTATGGTTCGATATTCTGAGCTTGGGAAATATTTAGCGATATTTGCACCCGCCTTGACCGACTAGACGACTACAAATATTACTAATATTCAGTACAGCTCTTCTAATTACATGTCCAGATCCCCTTCACTGTGGATTGTGTTGTGATGTTCGACTTGCAATAGTGGCCTATAAATCGACTCATAAAAAAACACAAAAAATTAAGTTTTCGGGTCACTTCATCCCTGAAAATTATAGGCGTTGTCCACGACCACACCTGTATCCTCCTGGAAAATTTCAAAGCGATCCGCGGTATATTTCAGCCCTCCAGTGTGGTAAATAATATATGAATATGTAAGGACCTGTAAATATTTAACATCCGAGTACACACGACAATGCAATTGGGATTAATTTAAAGGTAAACCATTCCTCTAGGATATACTATCAACTTCTCGGGTCTATGTCCTTCAGGAGTAAATATATACGCCATAGAATACACATTTTGTCATTTTCCACACAAAAGTCTGGGTCCATTTGACCCACTAAATATTGACCAATCTTTATCAAAACAGGTATGCTTAATTTTTGACCCGATCTCCTTCTCTATGGAGATGTGTTTGGGCCATAATTGCGGCTTCTGGAGCGACCAGAAAAACCGACAAAAATAAAGTTTTTGGTCCATTTCATCCCCTAAATCTTTTCATCCCAGATCTTTTCCAAAAACAATAGGGGTCTTCATTGAAGATGGGTCTAAATGAAAATTTTAGTTGGGGTTGCAGAAGGACATGTTTATGAATTTATCTATTTTCATACAATATCATATTAATGGCCCAATTAAATACACCCAAAGTGGTGAAGGGTATCATAAAGTCGGTTTACTGGTTTATATAGTTATCAGATTTATTTGCTCGAACCTGACGATGATGAAATATATCGGCCAGCATTTAGGCATCTCACCCATATAATGATAACTCCTGAAAGACATTATTTAGATACAAGCTAAAATATTGGGTTCGAAAGTGAGCTTATATCGATCATTAATTAATTATTAGTAAAACCGATTTTCAGTATTTTCAAGATCCTAGTCCGATTTTATAAACCTGACGGTCTGTATGTTCCAAATTTCGTTTTTTTCCGAAGATCAAAAACCTCCTCTCAAAAATTTACCATGACATGGCGCCCATATAAAAGTCCTGATCGATTGGAGGTATTTTGAATGTCCACCTCATGGTGGAGGATACAAAAGGAAAATTGGTTTTGTGGATAAAGGTACTTGGCGATTATATTAGGAACCAAGAAAGACAAATTCGCCGTAGATCGAGTTTTTGAGCTATTACCTGATACATATTTTGCTGTTAACTCCAGATTTTTCTATGTGACTATGGTAAATAGGATGGCTTCAAAGAAATTGACTGAGGAATTGTTGTGGAACATGTTTTTCTTTTACCTCGAGTCTATGTGTGTCATTATTGTATTGAGTGATATATTTTGACATCCAAATATTTTGCAAAAGGAAAACACAAAAGAGTTCAGATACTTTCCCCCTCTTATTCGAATTTGAACTTCCAAGTTCTAAATATATTCACCAAGAAATTTACCACCCCAGACTATGAGCTTCATATAATCGCATAGGTATATTGATCCACATTTCTCCTCCCTCCCTCTCTCTCTTTTTTTTTTGGTTCATAAAACTAATCTCTAATATTTGATTTTCCCCAGAAAATATTTGGCATTTGACTATGTGGGGAAGGTGGTGGTGATGGTTGTACATACATACACACATATTCGTATGACCCGGTCTTATTTCCATTTCGGATTAATATACCAACCAGCATGTTGACCTATTAATTCCCATTAGGTATTGTCTGCATTTACGCTTTTGTTGTTTTGAAAGAAAGAAAAAATATGAAAGCAAACTTGTTCCAGTTTTTTCTGCTAAATACCATTTTGCTTCCTTTTTTTGTTCTATTCCCCCTCGCTCTCTCTCTATATTTGTCTGTGAGCGTTTTCCATAGAATTTACCTCTCGGCATATGCAGGTCGTAATTTTCTTTCTGTGTTTTTATACCCTTCACCACACTGTGGTACAGGGTATTATGTCTTTGTGCATATGTTTGTAACAGGCAAAAGGAAACGAGATAGACACATGGTTCCTTTTGAGAATATGCATAGAATCACTTTCTAAGTCGATTTATGCATGTCCGTCCGTCCGTCCGTCTGTCCGTCTGTCTGTCTGTCTGTCTGTCCATGTTAAATTGTAAACAAAGTACAGGTCGCATTTATGATCCGAATTGAATGAAATTTGGTATAGGTCACTTATTCGGCCCAAGGACGAACCCTATTGAAATTGGGAAAAATCGGTTCAGATTTAGATATAGCTCCCATATATATATTTAACCGATTTAATGTAAACGGCCCCTATATATCTTTCGATTTGCACGAAATTTGGTACAGCTTAATCATTTAGGTCTAGAATGATGTCTGCCAAGTTTCGTGAAAATCGGTCCAGATTTAGATATAGCTCCCATATATAGTTTCGTCCGATTTCATGTATATGGTGCCCCAAAGTTCCTATATATCTTTTGATTTGCACGAAATTTGGTATAACGTACTGAATTAAGCCTAGAGTGATGTCTGCCAAGTTTGGAGAAAATCGGTCCAGATTTAGATATAGCTCCCATATATAGTTTCGTCCGATTTCATGTAAAAGGTGCCCCAAAGTCCCTATATACCTTTCGATTTGCGCGAAATTTGGCATAACGTACTGAATTGAGCTTAGAATGATGTCTAACAAGTTTGGAGAAAATCGGTCCAGATTTAGATTTAGCTCCCATATATAGTTTCGTACGATTTCATGTAAATGGTGCCTCAAAGTCCGTATATATCTTTTGATTTGCACGAAATTTGGCATAACGTACTGAATCAAGCCTAGAGTGATGTCTGCCAAGTTTGGAGAAAATCGGTCCAGATTTAGATATAGCTCCCATATATAGTTTCGTCCGATTTCATGTAAATGGTGCCTCAAAGTCCCTATATAACTTTCGATTTGCACGAAATTTGGCATAACGTACTGAATTAAGCCTAGAGTGATGTCTGCCAAGTTTGGAGAAAATCGGTCCAAATTTAGATATAGCTCCCATATATAGTTTCGTCCGATTTCATGTAAATGGTGCCTCAAAGTCCCTATATAACTTTCGATTTGCACGAAATTTGGCATAACGTACTGAATTGAGCCTGGAATGATGTCTACCAAGTTTCGAGAAAATCGGTCCAGATTTAGATATAGCTCCCATATATAGTTTCGTACGATTTCATGTAAATGGTGCCCCAAAGTCCCTATATATATTTTGATTTGCACGAAATTTGGCATAACGTACTGAATTAAGCCTAGAGTGATGTCTGCCATGTTTGGAGAAAATCGGTCCAGATTTAGATATAGCTCCCATATATAGTTTCGTCCGATTTCATGTAAATGGTGCCCCAAAGTCCCTATATAACTTTCGATTTGCACGAAATTTGTCATAACGTACTGAATTGAGCCTAAAATGATGCTAAGTTTCGTGAAAATCGGTCCAGATTTAGATATAGCTCCCTTTTATTATAGATTGATTTTAAGTAATTGACGTACTAAGGAACCAATAGAAACAAAACGTTCTGAAATTAGTATAACCTAACCTGTGACAAGTTTGTTTGAAATCGCTTAATATTTGGATAGAGCTTCCATATATATTTTCGACCGATTTCAAGTAAATTGGGCATCAAACTCCTCATGTTAGTCAGTTTGACATCAAATTTTTCACAACGTACAAATTTGCGCATAGAATTACGTAGTTGCGTTTTCAAGAAGTACAGACATAGCCCAACGGACTTATTTATATTTGTTTGAAGTCGATTAACATACTTTATGGATAGATCTAGGTAGATTCACATTTAGATAAATATTACTTTTTTTCATCCAATTACATGTTAATAGTCCTGTTTAATATACCCATAGTGGTGAAGGGTATCATATAGTCGGCCCCGTCCGACTTTACTACTTTCCTTACTGGTTTTCTCATTCCGTTTTTATTTTTTTTGTGAAACAAAGAGATGAAAACCTTGAAATATATATTATATATATTTTATATATATACACCTGAGCGAAAGTCTGTTTCCGTTACGTTTTTTCCTCTGCTGCTTTTTTGTTGTTGTTGTTGCCATCAATGTTCTTTCTGTATTTTAGATTTCAGCATCAGGTCGTAATTGTAATCTTAAATAATAAATCTCATTTAATTTTCCTTTCATTACAGTTTTATTCGGTTTTTGCTTTTTTAGTGGGGATTCCATTCCCCATTTACATACTCAGGGGCTCACACAGACACACACGCACTCATACACACACACATATCGTTGTCATCCACTGCACTTTACAAAAACAACAATAACACATGAATAAATGAATGAATGGATGGATGAGTAAATGAACGAGGTAAGAGTTAAGAACCTACATATCTTAACATCATCACATTCTCCATTTGGTCTCCATTCTGAAGACATGCAACAACAACAACAACGAAAAAAGAAGAAAAGGGAACGAACAGAACAACAACTGTAATGGGGATATTTAAAATGGTCCATATCTGCATCTGTAGAACCTGATGCTGGCGGTGGTGGTGGTAACCTGATGAAAACGATGACGACTACAATGAGGAGGATACTGATGCTGATGATGACGTTGCTGTTGATTTCCAGGCTCTCTGTGTAGAGTCTTGTCGTCCATGAGCAGCTTTACATTCGTTGGACCGACTGCCTGCCCGGCTGAGTTGCAGCTGTTCATCTTGATTCGTAACAGACCCTCAAATATGTGGTCTTGTACCTTGTGATGCCATACTAACGATGTTTTTAATTTTAATGCAATGATGTATGTGTGTACGTGTGTGTATGTGTATATGTACATCGGTGTGTGTGTGTGTGTTGGAATGCATGTCTGCCTGGATGAATGCATGATTATATGATATGTGCTTAGTTGTGTGTGTGTGTGATTGTATGCACATCAGTGTGTTTGTGTGTATGTAATGAAGTTACATGCATGTTCAACTAAACAAATACTCATGCATGTCCTTAATACATTCACGTGCTCACATCACATCATAATGTTGCTGTTGTTGTTGCTGGTGTTGTAATACATGAACATAAAGCAGGAGGATTTTTTTTTTGTGCGCTTCAATTCAAATTGGTTTTTTAATGCTAGCCCCACCTCCCTCGCCATGGCTTTCATGGGGTGAAACACTGAGAGAAAGAAACCCTATTCTAGGCGATGGATAAACAGGTATCTTTATGGAGGGAATTTATTGAAAGAATTAGGCTAGAACCTACAAAACACTCCAAATTTGAGTTTTTCGCAATATATCTGAACATTGATCTAATGAACTCTTCATTCTCTGAGAACCCAAAATGCGTAGGCACGGTCAACTATGGAAAAGTTCTGCTACTTATTTTGCTATTCAAGGTTTATTTAAAAACCTGATAGATATATGACATTTCACTACCAAAGGAAATTACAACCAGTGAGAGTAGCAGTATAGTCGGACGGGGTCGACCATATGATACCCAACACAGCTACCACTGAGCTCTGAGTTTCCGCGGATCTATATTCCAAGCCTGGGTAATATTTCGCGGTATTTGGACTCTTTTTACCGATTAGAGGCCACAGTTACTCTGCAGCATCAATCATATTTCACGGGTTAAAATATTACTCCATCAGAATCAAATTTTGCTATTTTACACAAAAAAGTTTTTGTTCATTAAACTCGCCATTGGATTTAGTTGGTCAGATCACCTTACCCATGAAAATGTATGATGTTCAGCTTACAATAGTGGTCTCTAGGGCGTATCGAAAACCATACGGGATTGAAGTTTGTTGTCCATTCCATCCCCTAAATATCATCTGAGGATCACCGACAATTTTAGGTGTCATCTTTGATCATATCCTCATGCAAAAATTCACAGCCATGAGAGCTACAGTTCCGCCCTCTAGTGTGGTAATGGTAATATTAACCAAATAATAAATAGTAAAAACCTGTAATTATATTAGTATACCTCCCACATCCACATGTACTAAGATGTGGTAC
This sequence comes from Musca vetustissima, assembly GCF_032173495.1. Taxonomy (NCBI): domain Eukaryota; kingdom Metazoa; phylum Arthropoda; class Insecta; order Diptera; family Muscidae; genus Musca; species Musca vetustissima. Next base: position 100,027 of record NW_026887346.1, read on the forward strand.
AATGTGGGTTAACAACTCATCATGGATATACTATGAACTTCTCGGGCCTTTGTCCTTCAGTTGTAAATATATACGCCCTATGTCCTTTAGGAGAATACAAATTTTATAATTGTTGATCTGCTAAATATTGACCGATCTTCATTAAAACAGTCCTGCTTATTCCATGGTCAGACCACTTTCTTTGTGTAAAATTTCGTGATGTTCGGTACAAAATTGTGGTCTCTAAAGCGATCAGAAAAACAGACAAAAATTAAGTTTTTGATGCATTTCATATCCTAAATATTAGGGGGTCTTCTTTGGCTAGAACACGTCCTACATGCAAAATTTATTGAAGATTGGTCCATAACTGTGGTCTGCATCGTGTTTACAAATTATAATGGACAGGCGGAAGGACGTACACACATGTCTAGATCGACTGTGGGGTATAAAATTATCAGAATACGTAGATACCTGTGAGCAATTAAGTAAAATTCCCACATCTGAGTATTTACAGCAATATGATTGGTATTTAATTTAAAGATCTATCAACTTCTCGGCTCTATGTCTCTATGTTTCATCCCCTAAATATAAATCGATCATTACTACAAATTGGGGTCTTGTTTGGCCAGAACCGGTACTACATGCACAATCACGTGACGATTGGTTCATAACTATGACCTGTGTGGTGTTTACAAATTATTATTGAGACTCAGCTGGTCGAGATTTGAAGATCGTTATAATAAAAGGTGGATCTAGGACCAATATTTCGCGGGGTTACAAAAATTTTGGCGCACACAAAGAAGTGGCAACATAGTTGTGTGGGGTATAAAAATTAGGCTAGAACCTATACTTACAATGAGGCGGAACCGTTATATTTCTGAATATATAAAAACATTGATCTATTTTGAAATAAATGCCATGCAAAATAATTACCAAGAGGAAATGAAATACAAACGTACAAACGGTTGAACAATTTGAGCATCACCTTGAGCATACGCAATATGAGCTTCAGGTGTGCCTCTACATACACCCTAATTGGACGTCTTTATAGAAAAAGGGTAAGTAGCCTCCGTAGATGAGCTGAGAAGAGGGAATATAGTCTGTATGGCGAATTTTATATGTGGGGCTATGGCATGGAAAATTTCGGTCAGTATAAAATAGAACGGAAGCCCTTAAAAATACCGAAAATACCGTTTGACCTATATAGAAAAAATGGTCTTATGGTGAAAATATTCTGTGTGAAAGTTGTTTACCATATATGTCTCTATCCTTTTCCTATCTAGGACTACTATTATAAAGAAGATGGGTTTTTATATTGGGACTATACACAAAGATCGAACGATTTTTATAAGAACTTAAACATACCGAAAATGTCGTTTGACCTTTGTATGGGGGTTATGTAGAAACCTGGACCTATAGTGAAAATATTATGTGAAGAAGGTGTTTACCAACCAATAAAGGTGATGGACCTTTAAATGGAAGCTATACCCAAAGATCGGCCAATATTTATAATTTAATGCTAACAGAAAATATTAAATAAGACCCATATCTATTGAAAACATGTCTGAAATTCTAAAAAAAAATAAAAGTTAGGGCACAATTATATAGAGAAACCAGTGAGCGGAGCAGTATAGTCGGACGGGGCCGACCATACGATACCCTACACAACTACCACGAACTCTAACTTTCTGAGGATGTTTATTCCGAGTCTGAGTAATATTTCGTGATATTTGCCCCCTTATGCCCGTTTAGAGGTCAACAACACCTCTTTCTTACTTTTTTTCGAATATTCAGTACAGTCTTTCTAATTACTTGTCCAGATTACCTTCACGGTGGGTTGTGTTGTGATTTTCGGATTATACTCGACTTGAAAACACACAAAAAATTAAGTTTTCTGTCCATTTCATCCCAAAATTTTAATCTGATCATCACCGAAAATTGTAGGCGTTGTTCTTGACCATAACTGGAACTTCATGAACAATTTCAAAGCCATCAGCGCGATATTTCTCCCTCTAATGTGGTAATGGGTTACTAAATAATATCTGAATACGTAAGCACCTGTAAATATTTGACTGTAACTCCCACATCTGAGTAGATACATCACTATATTTGGTATCAATTTAAAGGCCAACCACCCCTCTTGGATATGCTATTAACTCCTGGGGTCTACATCCTCCAGGAGTAAATATATATGCCATAGAATACAAATTTTGTCATTTTTCACACAAAAGTCAGGGTCCATTTGACCCGCTAAATATTGACCGATCTTTATCAAAACATGCACGCTTATTCTTTGGCCCGATCCCCTTCTCCATGCAAAAATTCGCGGTGTTTGGGCCATAATTGCGGCCTCTGGAGCGACCAGAAAAACCGACAAAAATTTAGTATTTGGTCCATTTCATCCCCTAAATATTAACCGATCTTTTCCAAAAACAATAGGGGTCTTCATTGGCCAGAACCCATCCTACATGCAAAATTTTGTGAAGATTGGTCCATAACTGTGGTCTGTATCGTGTTTACAAATTATAATGGACAGACGGACGGACGGACGGACACACATGTCTAGATCGACTCAGCTAGTCGAGATATGACGATCGGTATACTTAAAGGTGGGTCTAGGACCAATATTTCGCGGCGTTACAAAAATTTGTGGCTGCACAAAGCTATAATACCCTGACAACATAGTTGTGTAGGGTATAAATAGTACTGATCATGGACATATATTGGTAATTTTTGGTAAGAAAGATTTTGGATCCAATGAGAACAAACATTTTCAATTCGTGAATAACATGCCCAAAATATCCAAAATACCGATTAATTGCGGTGGGGACACAATTCAAATTTGGTTTTCTATCAAATGAAAATCTAAAATGTAAAATGACTCCCAATTTGGTTGAATTAGGTGCCCAAACTTCCCAAAATTCAGAAATTTGAAAGGTATCTTCATATGGGGACTACCCTAAAAATAATACACGCTTTATTTTATGGTGTCTGTTAAATTGTAAACAAAGTACAGGTCGCATGATCTATGTGTCCTAAGGACGAACCCTGTTGAAATTGTGCTGCAAACTCCTATAGTTTGTCCTATTGAGGCGAAACTTGATACAGCATAGTAATGAGTCCACAATGAAGTATCTTAAGTTTTGTTTAATTCGTTTCAGATTTTTATATAGCTCCCATATAATTTCGTTCGATTTCATGAAATCTTGATCGGCGCTGCACCAATAGAGACCTAGACTTGGATTTTCAAAGTCTTATTACGCTATCTTAATTGTCTTACATGAATTTATAATATTTACTAATATAGTTTTTTTTTTAATTTCAGGTACTTGAATTAAATATGTAATTCCAATGTCGCACGTGAGTATATCATAAATTTGAGAACAATAGCGATATTATATTAAATTATGATTTTGAGTCAATTTAACCCAATTTAATATGGTAAATAGAAAACTTCTTCTTTTTGCTGGAATATTTTCAAAAAAGAAAACTCTGTGCTTATATAAACTACATACAATAGTGCCTGTTGATATTCCACCATACTTTCCAATCTGAGGATCAGTAATTTGGTATTAATTTTCTCGAAAACATAATCATTGAAACTTCTGAGGACAGAATAACTACTGACGGTCTTCTATAGACAGAAGATCTACTGAGGGTCTTCTTTAGACAGTAAACCTACTGACTTTATGAAGATTTTCTATATACATAGAATGTTCTGAAGGTTTTGTAAAAACAGATGACTTTGTGATGGTCCATTATTCGGTATTTTGAGTAGTTTAGATACTTTTTATACCCTCCACCATAGTATGGAGGGTATATTAGTTTGGTTTTTCCGTTTGTAACGCATCGAAATAATCATTTCCGACCCTATAAAGTATATATATTCTTGATCAGCGTAAAATTCTATGACGATTTAGCCATGTCCGTCTGTCTGTCTGTTGTAATCACTCTAGCGTCTAAACGAATTGAGATAGAGCCTCAAAATTTAGCATAGAGTCGTATTTTCTCTGCAGGCAGGTCAAGTTTGAAGATGAGCTATATCGTTCCACGTTTAGGCATAGCTCCCATATAAGGGTATTTTGGGGTTCTTGAGCGTGTTTTTCAACCGAATTCGCTGAAATTTGGTACTTTGAGTTCTTATTGGGTAGCAAATCTCCCCACTAAAAATTATAAATATAGATCCATTTTTTCGGATAGCCCCCATATAAGGGTACCACCAATTTTCGGTATTTTGAGGTTCTTGAGCGCGTTTTTCAGCCAAATTCGCTGAAATTTGGTACTTTGAGTTCTTATTGGGTACCAAATCTCCCTACTAAAAATTATAAATATAGGTCAATTTTTTCTGGTACCCCTCATATAACGGTACCCCTCAATTTTCGGTATTTTGGGGTTCTTGAGCGCGTTTTTCAACCGAATTCGCTGAAATTTGCTACATTGGGTTCTTATTGGTTACTAAATGTCTCCACAAAAAATTATAAATATAGGTCCACTTTTTCTGGTAGCCCCCATATAACGGTACCTCCTAATTTTCAATATTTTGGGGATTTTGATCGTATTTGTCCGCCGAATTAGCTGTAATTTAGTATTTTGAGTTCTTAATAGGTCCCAAATCTCTCCACAAAAAATGATGAATATAGGTCCACTTTTTCGTATAGCCCCCATATAAGGGTACCCCCATTTTCGGTATTTTGGGGTTCTTAAACGCGTTTTTCAACCGAATTTGCTGCAAATTGGTATTTTGTAGTCGTATATGGTACCAAATCTCCCTACCAAAAATTATTAATATTCGCCCCAATTTTGGGGTAGTCCTCATATAACTCCCTTTTTTATACTAAAATGGTTATCTGATTTGTTCCGCGTTTTGAGTTTGGTTCTAAGTCTCTGATGTAATCATTTCATCTGTGGAGGATATCGAGATAAACAAGTAGAACGTAAGGTTCGATAATGAACTATAACCCGCATTTAGACCTAGCCCCTGTATGGAGGTTCCAGAAGAAGTGGATCGATATTCCCCATTTTCGAATTTGAATTAAGATTTGAAGAAATTATAAGATGGACCAAGTTTGGATGAAATCTAATTTTTTTGAAACGGATTTGGTCCAAAGAAACATGGGGTCTAGAACCAATATTTCGATTAGCCACATTTTCACCGTGTTAAAGTGTATACACCCTCAATAGCGATAAACCTGAAGGTATAATTATCCATTAACATTTTCTGAATTTTTTTATTTTTGTTTACATAATTCCTTTTTAGAAATGTCGGTATAGGTCCACTTTTTGGTATGTTCCCTATATTTTCATTTCTAGTACCTGTCAGTATATCTATGGTGGAGGGTATCCAAAGTTCGGCCCGGCCGAACTTAACGCTTTTTCACTTGTTTCAATTAAATTGACTATCATTTGATATGTTGAGATTTAATTGCGTGAAACATTTTCCTAATAAAACTTTTAAATATTGGCCAGCATTTTACAATAGGCTCCATAGGCTCCAACGGTACCCCCCAATTATTCGTTATTTTGGGAATTTCGATCACGTAGTATTTTGAATTGTCATTGGGCAACATTCCCCCACCAAAAATTATCAACAATGGTAATTTTTCAAATATCGGAATATTTTCCTATGACAGTATATGGTATTTTGAATCTATTAAAAATCTTTTCATGGCTCAACCCACACGGACAAAAATTCCTAGCCTAGCTTTGCAACTTTAGAATGTGTAATTTGATATTTAATTCTCTAAGGAATAAAAACTTTACTTACTTAGCTGGCTTGTTACAGAATGGTAGTTCCATAAGCCGAGCTTAAAAAAATTTCCAAGCGCGTCGGTCTTGTGTGCATCTCCTCCAATTTGAAAGACCACACTCCAAGATGTCGTTTTCTACTTGGTCATTCCATCTGATTCGTAGCCTTCCCCTTCTACGGCAACCCCTTCTACGTCAGTAGGCTCGCTTTTATTTCCTTTTGAACTGGGGCATTCTCATTCATTCCCACAACATGGCCTAGCCACCATAGTCGCTGCAGCTCAATACGACTGACTATGTCGATGTCCGCGTACAAATCGTAAAGCACGCGGTTAATTCGACGCCGATATTCACCGTCGACGCATATCGGCCCGTAGATCTTTCAGATAAATTTTCTTTCAAACACCCCAAGAGCCGCCTCATCTGCTTGCGCAAGTACCCATGTTTCAGATCCATATAACAGCACGGGTAGTATCAGGGTCTTGTAAAGTGTGAGTTTGGTCTGGCGGGAGGTGGCCTTGTTTTTAAACTGCTTACTTAGATCATAGTAGCATCTGCTGGCCATCACCATCCTTCTACGAATTTCAAAACTAATGTCATTCGTTTTATTTATGGCGGTACCAAGGTATATAAAATCTTTAACTACTAATACCATCAGCTTAGTCTTCTCGCCTTTTACTGCTAGACCCACTCCTTCTCAATTTGTTCAAAGGTGGCTGTTACCGCTCGCAATGTTCGACCCATTATATCGATGTCATCGGCGTAGGCGAGTAACATGTGTTGTTTGGTGTACAGAGTGCCATTTCTCTTCACCTTTGCGTCACGTATGACATTTTCCAGCAGGATGTTAAAAAGACCACATGACAAACTGTCATATTGTCTTAGTCCTCGTTCTGTACTGAAGGGCTCCGATAGGTTCCTTCCGACTTTAACTGCTGACCTTGGGGCACTTAAAGTTATCCTGCATAGCCGTATTAATTTTGTTAAAATGCCGAACGTAGACATGACTTTAAACACCTATGAACGGATAGAGCTGTCGAATGCGGCTTTATAGTCGACGAATAGGTGGTATGTGTCGATATATTTTTCGTGGGTCTTTTCCAGGGTTTGGCGCAGAGTGAATATCTGGTCAATGGTGGATTTGCAAGGTCTAAAGCCGCATTGGTATGGTACTTTGTACGTTTGCGGGGGTCGTCAAAATTAGTGGGGTTATGGGTGAACTCGCGGCACATATTAGCTCACTATTTCAACGGGTGATGAAAAATAGCTACCCCAGGTGACATCGCGGGAGGTCTGTGTCCACAATTGAGATGAAAGAGGGACCAAGATAATCCTGGACTTCGCTATGTTAAAGCTTGGTATCTATCATCCTCTACGCCACCCCGCATTTTTGCACAGTATTATTAATATTTTTTAGATAGCATATTGGATTATTATCGGTTAGATATATTATCTGAATATTCGGTTCAAAAATTTATAAAACCGGTTTTTTTCTCGAAATATATTTTTTTGACGTATTTTTGTACACTGTTATTAATATTGGCAATTTTTTTAGGTAGCCCCATACAACGTTATAGACTATTATTTGGTTCTCATTAGCAACCCAAAATGTTTTCATGTTATAGTCCGCCCGGACGAAAGTTCGTAGCCTAGTTTTTCAATCATAATATCTGTAATTTCATATTTTATTTTCTAAGGAATAAAAACAGTACCTTAAAAAAATTATTTTAAGTTTAAGTCATTCATTGCGAAAATTTAAAATCTCCAAAATGCTCCACTTCTTTTAAAATTTCCAGCTATTGATCAGAAAAACAAAAATACCTCTCTCTTATTGTATTACCTCTCACACTCCTAAATAATTTGCTAACAGTATAATGATGGGAAACATGTTTACATTATTAGTCGTACATGTGTCTATCCATTCTTATTTATGTCTGTATATATACACATATATGTTTGTATCTCTGTGTGCATGTGTATGAGCGTGTGGCAATTTCAATGCGTCTATAGGCACGTGTGCATAGGGATCTCTATTCTAGTCATAAGTATGTTGGTTAGTTGATTTCTACTTTCGCACGTCTGTCTATTTTGTACATGCTGCTCCGGCTGGTTCGTTGGCTAGATGGATGGCTGGTTGGCTCGTCCGGTTGTCTATCTGTCTGTCTGTCGGTGTGTGTATATTTTTCTCATTTAAATTTAAGCCTGTTGAATTCATTTATAATTTTCCATCTGACCATGAAAGGCATATTTGTGTAAAATATTTTGTAAAACATTTACTTTAACCTTCTTCTTCTTCCTCCTCTTCTGGAAGCAAATATATACAGTATTCCGTTTTTAGTTCCTCCTGGTTGTTCACTATACATAGATATTATTCTGTTGAGAGGGACGTATTTGAACAACGTCATCGTCATCGTCGTCATTTCGGTTAAATGAAATTAAATTAAATATTCTTGCCTTTTGCTCATTAACAGTGTTTATTTAATTGTTCAAAGATTTTCTGCTTTTGCGAATTTTCTATGGAACTGCTCTGGCGCATTGAAAATTTACCAAAGGTGAGGTGCGTATGTGTTTGTGTGCCTATGTGAGATCTATATATACACACACTTGCATTCAATAGTATGAATGTGATGAAGGTCATATATAAAAAAGTCGATTATAATGTAAATTAGATAGGGGATTTTGAGAACATAAGTTGAGGATTTAAGGGATGTGTAAAGTTTCAGAAAATATTGAATATTCCCAATACGCTTAGGTGTCCATTTAAACTTTGCCTCATTTAAAGTGAGGTTAAGTTTAATTGGACACAAACCAAGGGGAACACATTAATCGTCAACAAGAAAGAAATGGTTGTTTTAGAGGAACTTTATGTATAAGAGGACCACAGAAGGTGTTATGTCTAAAGAAGTTACGCAGAGGTTCTGAGGGTCTTACATAGGCAGAAGACCTTCAGCTGATCTTCTATACCTAAAATACCACTTTAATCGCCTGCTATGAACAGAAGATCTTCTATAGGTAGAAGACTTACCGAAGGGTCTTCTATAGACAGAATGCCTATTCTAAGATCTACTAAGGATTTTCAATAGAAGTTCTTCTATATGCAGAAGGCCTACTGAAGATACTTCATATGCAGAAGACTTACTGAGCGTCTTCTTAAGGCAGAAGACTTACTAAGGCCATCTATAAATTAATTACAGAGGATCTTGTATAAACAAAAGGCCTCTATAAAGGCAGTAGACCTGCCAATGGTCTTCTGAAGGCAGAAAAAATACCGAAGGAGACCTGCTATGGGTCTTCCCAAAGACAAAAGACTTACTAAGGGTTTCCAATAGACAGAAGACCAACCAAACCCTTTCATAGACAACAGATTTACTGAAGGTTTTCCATAGATTGAAGATCTTCTGTCAGTCTTCCATAGACAGAAGACTTACTAAGGTCTTCTACAGATAGAAGACCTACTAAAGGTTCTTGCCGATGGTCTTTTATAGGAAGAAGACTTGCCGATGGTCTTCTATAGATATAACCAGTGAGCGGAGCAGTATAGTCGGACGGGGCGATACCCTACACAACTACCACGGAGCTCTAACTTTTTTGCGGATGTTTATTCCGAGCCTGGGCAATATATCGTCATATTTGCTCTCTCTAGCCTGATTAGAGGTCAACAACATCTCTTCCTTACACTGACATATTTTTCGAATATTAATAATATTCAGCACATCCTTTTTAATTACTTGTCCAGATTCCCTTCACTGTGGGTTGTGTTGTGCTGTTCGGCTTATAATTGTGACCTATAGATCGACTCGAAAAAACACAAAAAAAAAAAAATAAGTTTTCGGTCCACTTCATATCAAAATTATTATCTGATCATCACCGAAAATTATAGGCGTTGTCCTTGACCATAATTGGCATCTCATGGAAAATTTCAAAGCGATCAGCGCTATATTTCCGCCGTATAGCGTGGTAATGGGTTACTAAATAATGACTGAATACGTAAGCAACTGTAATTACTTAAGTGTAACTCCCACATCCGAGTAAATACGACAATATAATTTGTATCAATTTAAAGGTCAACCACTCCTGTTGAACATACTATCAACTTCTCGGGTCTAGGTCCTTCAGTGGCAAATATATACGCCATAGAATACAAATCTTGCCATTTTTCACACAAAAGTCAGGGTCCATTTGAACCGCTAAATATTGACCGATCTTTATCAAAACAGGCATGTTTATTCTTTGGCCCGATCCCCTTCTCCATGCAAAATCTCACGATGTTTGGACCATAATTGCAGCCTCTGAAGATACCAGAAAATCAGACAAAAATAAAGTTTTTGGTCCATTTCATCCCCTAAATATTAACCGATCTTTACCAAAAACAATAGGGGTCTTCATTGGCCAGAACCCATCATACATGAAAAATTTTGTGAAGATTGGTCCCTTACTGTGGCCTGTATCGTGTTTACAAATTATAATGGACAGACGGAAAGACAGACCGACGGACACACGTGTCTAGATCCCTGAAAAAATATTGGGTCCCTGAAAAAATATTCTTTAAAAAATCCACGCCTCTTATGATGGTCCCTGAAAAAATATTCTTTAAAAAATCCACGCCTCTTATGATGGTCCCTGAAAAAATATTCTTTAAAAAATCCACGCCTCTTATGATGGTCCCTGAAAAAATATTCTTTAAAAAATCCACGCCTCTTATGATGTCCCTGAAAAAATATTCTTTAAAAAATCCACGCCTCTTATGATGGTCCCTGAAAAAATATTCTTTAAAAAATCCACGCCTCTTATGATGGTCCCTGAAAAAATATTCTTTAAAAAATCCACGCCTCTTATGATGGTCCCTGAAAAAATATTCTTTAAAAAATCCACGCCTCTTATGATGGTCCCTGAAAAAATATTCTTTAAAAAATCCACGCCTCTTATGATGGTCCCTGAAAAAATATTATTTAAAAAATCCACGCCTCTTTGGATGGTCCCTGAAAAAATATTCTTTAAAAAATCCACGCCTCTTTGGATGGTCCCTGAAAAAAATATTCTTTAAAAAATCCACGCCTCTTTGGGAGTCCTGAAAAAAATATTCTTTAAAAAATCCACGCCTCTTTGATCCGAGGTGCCCTCAAAAAAATATTTAAAAAATCCACGCCTCTTTGATCCGAGGTGGCCTCAAAAAAAATATTTAAAAAAATCCACGCCTCTTTGGATTTTTTTCCTTTGAAAAATATTCTTTAAAAAATCCACGCCTCTTTGGATGGTCCCTGAAAAAAATATTCTTTAAAAAATCCACGCCTCTTTGGATGGTCCCTGAAAAAAATATTCTTTAAAAAATCCACGCCTCTTTGGATGGTCCCTGAAAAAAATATTCTTTAAAAAATCCACGCCTCTTTGGATGGTCCCTGAAAAAAATATTCTTTAAAAAATCCACGCCTCTTTGGATGGTCCCTGAAAAAAATATTCTTTAAAAAATCCACGCCTCTTTGGATGGTCCCTGAAAAAAATATTCTTTAAAAAATCCACGCCTCTTTGGATGGTCCTTTTGAAAAAAATATTCTTTAAAAAATCCACGCCTCTTTGAGAGTCCTGAAAAAAATATTCTTTAAAAAATCCACGCCTCTTTGGATGGTCCCTGAAAAAAATATTCTTTAAAAAATCCACGCCTCTTTGGATGGTCCCTGAAAAAAATATTCTTTAAAAAATCCACGCCTCTTTGATACCGTTGAAAAAATATTCTTTAAAAAATCCACGCCTCTTTGGATGGTCCCTGAAAAAAATATTCTTTAAAAAATCCACGCCTCTTTGGATGGTCCCTGAAAAAAATATTCTTTAAAAAATCCACGCCTCTTTGGATGTTCCCTGAAAAAAATATTATTTAAAAAATCCACGCCTCTTTGGATGGTCCCTGAAAAAATTATTCTTTAAAAAATCCACGCCTCTTTGGATGGTCCCTGAAAAAAATATTCTTTAAAAAATCCACGCCTCTTTGGATGGTCCCTGAAAAAAATATTCTTTAAAAAATCCACGCCTCTTTGGATGGTCCCTGAAAAAAATATTCTTTAAAAAATCCACGCCTCTTTGCCTTTGTTTGGCCTCTTAAAATTCTTTAAAAAATCCACGCCTCTTTGGATGGTCCTTTTGAAAAAAATATTCTTTAAAAAATCCACGCCTCTTTGGATGGTCCTTTTGAAAATTATTCCTAAAAAAATCCACGCCTCTTTGGATCCACGCCTTTGTGGGAGGCTTGAAAAAATATTTTTAAAAAATCCACGCCTCTTTGGATGGTCCTTTTGAAAAAAATATTCTTTAAAAAATCCACGCCTCTTTGTGAGGCTACTTGAAAAAAATATTCTTTAAAAAATCCACGCCTCTTTAAAGGGTACTAGAAAAAAATATTCTTTAAAAAATCCACGCCTCTTTGGATGGTCCCTGAAAAAAATATTCTTTAAAAAATCCACGCCTCTTTGGATGGTCCCTGAAAAAAATATTCTTTAAAAAATCCACGCCTCTTTGGATGGTCCCTGAAAAAAATATTCTTTAAAAAATCCACGCCTTGTGATGGTGGGTTCTGAAAAAATATTCTTTAACAAATCCACGCCTTGTTATGGTGGGTCCCTGAAAAAATATTCTTTAAAAAATCCACGCCTTGTTATGGTGGGTCCCTGAAAAAATATTCTTTAAAAAATCCACGCCTTGTTATGGTGGGTCCCTGAAAAAATATTCTTTAAAAAATCCACGCCTTGTGATGGTGGGTCCCCGAAAAAATATTCTTTAAAAATCCACGCCTCTTATGATGGTCTCTGAAAAAATATTCTTTAAAAAATCGATGCTTCTTATGATGGTCCCTGAAAAAATATTCTTTAAAAAATCCAAAAATTTTAAATTGTAGCAAATTAATTAAAAATACCTAAGCTTTAAAAAAACTGCTCCATATTCATGGGGCCAAATTCTCTGACATTGCCATGAAAATGTGTTCCCATTAAATTGTCTGTTTTTTGTTCTGTTCGTGGAAAACTAAATATTTTCGTTTTTTGTGTCCTTTAATGACAAAACAGACGAAAAAAGAGAGGATAGAGCAAAACATTACCTTGTGTCCAGGAAGTGCACATTGCCACATATGTGTGGTGAAACCCTATCTAAACTGTCGAAAGGGACATTAACCGTCGTTGTCACCACATAGTGATTGTGGGTAAAACTGCTAGGTGAATGGGTAGCTGTGATTTCTCTGTCTCTATGTGTGTGTGTAGGTGTGAGTGAGTGTGTGTTATTTTTTCACAGATGATATCTTCGTTGTTGATGTTGCTTTTTCAAGGTTTTTTATTTTGGCGAATGGGTTCTGATGTGATTTTCCCCTCCCTTTTTCTCCTACCCCACCCTTGCATGTTATTACAGCCGGTGTTGTCATCCTGATTTTGTGTTATTTTTTCCCTCGTTTTTTCCTCGCTTCTTTATTAAATTAGCAATGAGACTTTCCTTAAATGAGGTAAAATTGGCAAAAAAAGATAGCAGTGAAGAACTTCTCCAAGCCGAGGATGCAACACAAACAAACTGTTGTTGCAAATTTTCAGTGTCGAGTGTTTGCTTTCCACTTGTCTGAGGTTTTTCCTTATCGAAGTCATGTTTCATCGCCGGTTTCTCATATCGAACCAGGAATATTCATATATGTAGGAGGATGTAGGTGTGTATGTAGATATGTATATCCAACACATATGCCTTATGTGTGGCATTATGGTTACATTGGCTTCCCACACACACACAAACACACATCCATTGCCAATGTGGAGGATGCTGTTATCATCATCAAAGTTGTTTGCGTGTGTGCTTCAATACCTCTTGTCTGGTGAGTTGATTTTTTTCTTTTTTTCTTCTTCAATAATGCAATGTAAAAAACTATGCCGATACGGATGATACAGTGGTGTAGGTGTTTGTGCTTTTATAAATATATGACCTATAAAGGTTAATTTTTATAGTTAGTAGAATTTCTGTTTATAAACGACTATTTTAACGTCGTATATATTGATGGCAGGTGGTTTTAAATCGATATGAGGCAACTTCATGGACTTCTATCTATAGATTTTCGGAAAACCATCAACAGTTCTTAAATTATTTAAAAGGGCCTTCAATTTCTAATGGAATGGAATTTCCATCAGAAGGAAATAAGCCTACAATTTCTCCTCCCATAACGATATTCACCTCCGAAGCTTCTTCATATGTAGAAGGTCTTTTACACGGGAATAGGTGTCCGACCACGGAAATTTCTTCAAAGATTATAAAATGATCCCTGGAAATGATCCAAGGGAAGACAATCACAATTTCTCAGATGATAACTGGCTAACGAAGAATCTCAGAATATGAAATACTTATTTTTTAAGAAGGTTTATTGGCGTAAATGATGTGTAGAAAATATGTAATTATACCTTACACAACTATGTTTTCAGGGAATTATAGCTTTATGAATTATATTTGTCCTCGACCCTCTCTCTTAATATACCTCTCTTAATATACCGATGGTCATATCTAAACTACCTGTGTCGATCTAGACATGTGTGTACGTCCGTATGCGCCTATGTCCGTCTGTCCAAGATAACTTGTAAACACGCTACAGGCCACAGTTATGGACCAATCACCCCGAAAATTTGCATGTAGAACAGGTTAGTGTCAAAGAAGGACCCACAACTTTATAGAATAACCAGTAAGGAAAGTAGTAAAGTCGGGCGGGG